>NW_023214944.1:0-604 GCF_002007445.2 Ailuropoda melanoleuca
TAATGAATTTATATCAAAATTGGAGGACTCAGTTTGAGGTTGAAAATGAATTCCTCATTACTCCTATGGTGAAGAAAGCATTGTTCTATTAGCGTTTCCATAACACACAACATCTTTATTAGACTTTGTTGTCATGTAGACATATGGACCAGTTGTATTTTGAAGAGGGATATAGGCTATTTTTATAGTGAAGAATACTGGAGGTTTTTTCCTTCATTCTACTTCTGATGTTTTGTATGACATTTAGTAACTCATGCCATATTGTCATTTTCATATGCTAATAGAAACTCACATTATTTCTGGAACGTTATGATGCTGACTCTGTTCCATGCAAGCACTATATTTTCATTGCCTTACAAGTTTTGCATACATGTAACATTCTTTCTCATCTCTGCAAAGTCACTTAAAAGAGTCAGTGGCAAAGCAGGCTCTGGGACAACGTCTAAGGAGTGCATGGCGCAAACGAATCAGAGCAGGCAATACCTCTGGTCAACCTCAGAATTTTGCCTGTCTGTCCTGGTTCCTTTGTACCATCCACATGGCTTGGGGGAATCAAAAGTTATACACGGGTTTCTGGCTGCATGGGGAAGGGGGGTTCAGGCCC
>NW_023214945.1:0-604 GCF_002007445.2 Ailuropoda melanoleuca
AACTACCCTGAATTAATGATAGTTCTTTTCAAGTAAGAAAAAGATTTGTTATATCATTAATAAATACAATAAAACAAATTGTTTCATCTTTATCTCATTTTTTTCCCATTTCTATTGGTTTTCTTCCATTTGGCTACTTAGTTCTCCCAGCAGGACTATGGGTCTAAATGATATTTGGAAAAGCACCTAACAGTGTTCTGGGCAAGGGAAGGTCATTGCTAATGTTCTTATTAGGTTTGATGAAGTGCTCAGAACCTGTCAGACCTGGACCAGTCTAGGCCATGGGAAAGAGCCACCTGATTCAGACCTCCTGACATTCACACGGGGCCTTCATACTGGAAATGGTTGCATACCATCATCATGTCATATTATGCAATAAAACAAAAAGATATCTACAGTAGAACAATAACAACTTTGGGTCTTTCATTTTTAGGATTAAAAGTATCATCAATCATTAAACCGTCAGTTTTATTTTTTATTTATTTTTAAATATTTTATTTATTTATTTGACAGAGAGCAAGCGGGGTGGGGGGGAGAGAGACAGAGATAGTATGAGCAGATAGGAGGGGCAGGGGCAGAGGGAGAAGCAGGTGCAGGATGTAAT
>NW_023214946.1:0-604 GCF_002007445.2 Ailuropoda melanoleuca
TATATTTTATTCCCATTTTCTAGCTACTGAGTTGAGTTTCAAAGGAAAAAAGTCATTTTTGACCTGAACGTTCTAAGAATTCACTGTATTATATGTGAACATAAGTAGGATAGCAAGGTGGAAAATATGAATATTGGAACCGAAGACTGCAAAATACAAGACACCATGCTATCTTAACATAGCTGAAAAGGTATTAGCATAATGCAGTTTTATTTGTTGATTTATGTCTACTATGAACGATAGCAAAACTTCTTAATTGACTTTTAAAAATTTACTTGTTTTGATGTGTCTTTTTCTGAATCCTGAAGTATGAGAATTTTTATTCAGAAGCTTTCAGATGTTTTTAAACATAGTATTTTATATCTACATACCTGGAATAGAATTTGTATTCTCCACTTGTATTTTAGAAAGACTGCCTAATGTTATAAGAGGTGAATTGAAGGATATTGGTGTTATGAGTAAGAGGCCCTTAGGAGGCTAAGTTAGAGTTGGTAGTTATCTAGTTTAGAGGGGACGAAAGCCTGAACCAGACCATAGCTATGGAAGCAGAGAAAGAGTATAGATATGGGAAAGACATATTCATGTGAAAGCAAGTTTTTTTTTT
>NW_023214947.1:0-2456 GCF_002007445.2 Ailuropoda melanoleuca
CAACACCAAAAAAAAAAAAAAAAAAAGCAATTAAAAAATGGGTGGAGGAAGGACCTGAAAAGAATTTTTCAAAGAAGACATGCACATGGCCAACAGAGAACATGAAAAGATGCTCAACATCACTCATCATAAGGAAATCAAATCTAAACCACAATGAGGTATTACTTTACACCTCTCAAAATGGCTAGTATCAAAACAACAAGAAATAACAAGCATTGGCAAGGATGTAGAGAAAAAGGAATCTTCATGCACTGTTGGTGGGAATGTAAATTGGTGCAACCACTGTGGAAAATAGTATGGAGGTTCCTAAAAACATTAAAAATAGAAGCACTATATGGTTCAGTAATTCCACTATTGGGTATTTACCCAGAGAAAATAAATAGAGTAATTCAAAAAGATATATGCACCCTTATGTTTATTGCACCCTTATGTTTATTTGTGGTAGCCAAGATATGGAAACAGCTTAAGTGTCCATTGATAAATGGATAGGTAAAGGATATGTGGCATATATATACATGTAATGGAGTATTATTCAGCCATAAAAAAGAATGAGATCTTACTATTTGTGACAACGTGGATGGACCTAGAAGGTGTTATGCTAAGTGAAGTAAGTCAGGAAGACAAAGACCATTTGGTTCCATGTATGTAGAATCTAAAAAACAATTCGACTGAACAAATAAAAAACCAAACAGAGTCATAAATACAGATAACTGGTGTTTGCCAGAGAGGAAGGCGTAGGGAGGATGGGCAAAATAGGTGAAGGAGTCGAAGAGGTGCAAACTTCCAGTTACAGAGTGGATAGGTCACGGATGAAACACGTGCAGCATGGGGATATAATACAATACAGTAATATTGTAATGGTGTTGTGTGGTGACAGATGGTAATTGCACTTCAGGTAAGCATAGCTTAATGTACAAAGTTGTTGAACCACTATGTTGTGCACCTGAAACTAATGTAGCATTGTATATCAACTATAATTCAGTTAAAAAGAAAACCCCCAAACCTCTGTGCACAGAAAGCTTTCTTGGCATCTTGATTTTTAAATTTCTATTTAAATTACTGTCAAGACATTTATCTCACTTTATCCTTAACAAAATTCCCAAGAAGTAATATAGACAAGAAAACTGAGGAACAAAGAAGCTAACATTTACCTAATGTGATGTGGTACAGCCAGTTACTGGGAGGGCTAGACTTTAGAGCCAAGGCTCTTAGACCAGCATACATACAGATCTACCAGTCGTGTTGGTTTTTTAGACTAGGTTTTGTTCAGTAATACACTGGTCCCAAATTTTGGTGGTTTACACAGCAAAGGTTTATTTCTCACCCACAGTCTTTGTTCCATCCTCTGAGGTCTCCATGGTGTATTGAGATCTCCATGGTGTATTGACCCCAGGACGCAGGTTCTCTGTCTGGACCTTGCCAGCCTGGTGGCAGAGGAAAAAGATATTGAACCCTGAACTATCAAGTTCGTACATGGATCACTTGTACACAGACTTCATTGGCCAAAGTAAATGGTCACTCCCAAGTTCAACAAGATGAGATGGATAATCCTGCAAAGAATAGCTGTGCCAGTCACTTGACCAAGCCTGAGTGCCATGGAATGGGCAAGTAAATCCTCTTCTAGAGAGGGTAAGAAACACTTTGAATTCTAAGACTTCACCGTACCATCCTAGCCAGGGCATCTACTATAGAGTCAAGGGTCTTTATTATTGTTAATATTGTTCCCAGTCCATAATGATTTTTCTCACTCCCTTTGTCCTGCTCTGATTCCAGTTGGACATGGTAGATTGATGAGAAAGAGTGTGTGTTAAGCAGGCAGGATGAATTGAAGGCAGAGGATGTGGTTATTCCTATTGTCCACTCACAGTGAGCTTCCAGTAGCATCCTCTCTAAATAAGGGATGGGGGGTGACCTTCTGAAAGACCTTCTGTGCTGTTCTGTGGTGGCCCCAGCTCTGGGACTGTGCTCTCTGGGAAATGGTTTTGAGGCCATCAGGACTTCCAGCTGCTTGACAGAATTATTTCCCTTGGGATGCTTCCAAATCTGTCATTTCCCAGCCCAGCTGTTCCTAAATGGAGATGCATCAGAAGGCACCCTTCTTTTCCTTGCTTTGTGTTCTCTCACTGAGAGGCAGGAGTACTCTATCCCATCTTGCTTGAGAGCATAGGCTCTGGAGCCAGAGTGCTTGGGTTCTAGGGTGTCAGCTCTGCCATTTCACCACCTTTGTGACCTTAGTCGAGTTACTTACTTTGTGTACCTCACATTCATCAGCTGTAAAATAGTAATAATACCTTCCTCAAAGATTTATAGGATTAAAAAAGTTAAGACACACAAAGTATTTGCAGTGATGCGTGAAACATTCATCCTCAATGAAAAGGAAATGAATATGGAAGTAACAGTGACTTTATACCAAAGACTGGTCTCCAAGCAGAACTGCCACCCCCCCCCCCCCCCCC
>NW_023214948.1:0-7605 GCF_002007445.2 Ailuropoda melanoleuca
CTTCAGGGTCCAACTCTGCTGGATCGTGTTTCAACTCAGAGCCACCAACACCCATGTTTCCCACACAGTGTCATCCTCTGAGACACCAAGTGTAGACGACCTGCCTTTCTTCCAAGAGCACAGCCCCAGCATCTCTGAAATTCTCTTCTGAGCTGCTGAGACTCACTTCACGTGCATGGTGCTGGCTCTTCCTTGGTCTTCCCACAGGGGTCAACAGAAGGTTTTCGGGTAATAAGTGAGACTAACTCCCTTCCTCAAATGGCCATAGGGCATTTTGTTGTCTGACCCGCGGAGGCCCTGGCTGTTGGTGCCCAGCCAGGCCTCCCAGCATCACCACAAAGAACACACGTGGTCCGTGGTGTATACCCCGTCAGGGGTGGAAGAGTAACAATTTCAAGGTCACAGATGGGTCCCGCGTATAGAGATGCTAAAAGAGGAAGAAGCGGATCTCATAGAATCTCATAGAATCTATGAAATACTAGAACATTAGTTGGTCCATGCGGATCCATGTCCAGAGCTAGTGTGTGTAGACACGGCCGGGAAGCTGTCTCAGAGACCCTGTCTGCTGACACGCCTGGGGCTCCTGTCTCAGGAGGGCGCGTGTAGTTGTCCCAATGCTGTAGAGGTGGCAGATGTGGCAAATAAAAATAGAGGACACCTAGTTAAATCTGAATTTCAGATTAAAAAAAATAATTTTTAGTTTAAGTCCCAAATAGTTCATTAAATATTCTTATAAAAAAAAAAAGTGTGAGATGTGAATTTCACTGGGCATGTCCTGTATCTTACCCGGCGATCTCGCTGTGGTGCCCCGTGTACAGCTAATATGAACAGACGTGGCCACGATACCAGGCCCAGACTTGGGTTCCTGCAGGACTGCACTGCCCTGCCTGCCCTCCCCTCTCGAGTATGAGCTCAGGGTGTGGTGGACACAGGGATGAGGCGGCCTGGTCGGAACCTCCAGATGCATTTATAACCAGCCTAGAATCAGCCTCCGTTTGGCTCATTTCCCATTCATCCTGCACTAGTCACTGATGAGGTTGGGATAATGGGGAGGAGGCTAGGCCTGGGGCTCTGGAGGGGGGGTCAGAGCTCCATGCAAGGACAGACCTTCACAAGCCACAGTCAGGCTGCAATAGAGAGACTCCCAACACTGAAGCAGTGACTGCCTGAGGGGCTCAGACCGGAAGGTATTTTGGACAAGCGGAGAAGTGGAAAAAGGTTCCCAGGGATGGGGACGGATTTGCATAATGCAACGTGAACGTAAAGGGGTCAGAGGAGACCTAGGAAGAAATGCCGGAAGTCCCACGTGCCTGGACAATGAGCGCATTGGGAACTGGGTTGGCCTCTCCGTGTACCTGCCTATGTGCGTGACCTTGGACCGCTAACTCAGTTCCTGAACATCGAACGGACAAGTACCCAGCCTGGGAACTCCCGGGGCACCCAGCAATGAAGTTTGAAAACCACTTTCGAGGGCTTGCAGGGGAGCGAAGGACTTCAGACACGAGACGCACACGATCAGATGTTTTAACAATCATCGTGACAACCACAGCCGTCTACCAGGGATGGAAGGCTCGCTGCATATGCTAGCACTTGGCTCTTGTTAAGAAGAGCGATAATAGAAGCTTCCGGGTTGGTCCCACATACTAGAGCCATGGCATTAGGTGCCAGACAGGGGGATAAGCATTTACTTGCATTATCTCATTCGGTCTGCACCACACCCCTCTGAGGCTGGTTTTTATGCTCCCCACGGCGTGAAGAATGAAACTGACATCAACACAATGACCAGACCTGCCCCAAGTTGCCCAGAGGTAGTAGCAGAGCCAGGACCAGAGCCCGGACTGCTGACATCAAGGCCAGGCAGCCATCTCTCCGTGCATAACTGCAACTCCTGGAAAGCCACGGAGGTGCCCTCATGTGGCACATTCTGCCACCTTCCCTGGGAAAAGGCAGAAGCCCAGTCTCTCCAAACACAAAGAAAGGCTAGAATCAGAATTCCAGGAGCATCCTAATTTCTGCGTGTATTTTAAAGGACAAATCAGGCTACAATTAGAAAGCCCCCCACCAAAATTCCAGCCACATGCTAACAGGCTGCAGTCAACATCCACAGGGGGGTCGGGAACTGAGTCTCAGTGGGAGGGTCTCTGAACCAGGGGTCCCCAAGGGTACGCCGCCTAAGGGACTAGAGGCAGGCACCTGATTTCTCTGCCAAGTGCCTGCAATTATAGCAATTCTCTCAGTGCCACAGACTCCCAGGAAAGAGTCATCCGGCGCTCGGTTAAACTGATTTGGAATCACTTTCTGTTTCAGCCTCATCCCTGAATCCCAGCAGCGAGTAGAGCTGCTGCTGGGCTTTCCAGTCGGCGTGGATCCTGACGGCTCCGGGATCGTCCCAGACACCCTTGGCAGTCCTGGGGATTTTGTTTCTGCCCCTGCCCCTCGCTGGGCTTCCCACTCCTTTCCATCTCACCTTGGAGAGATTCCAAAACTACAACTCAGGAGCTTCTCCTCAATCCCATTCAGAGCGTAGGGTCCCTCCGGAGCTTGGCTTAGCCTGGGCACTGCCAGCAGGCAGCCCATGGGGGCCCATGCTTGGCCTGCGGGGACGTGGGCATCCCGCTCCCTGGTCTTAATGGCGTGATAGCGCCATTCTCTACAGCCCCCAGCTCCCGGACACCTGCAGGGGGCTCTTCCCCAGTCCTTTCCTGGCAGTTTCTCACCTCTGCTGGTATATTAGTCAGTTCTTTGTCACACAACCACCTCAGAACCCCACTGGTTTACCACAACACTCATTTAGTTTCAAATTCATGGATCTCTAGGTCCAACCCAAGTTTGGCGGCTCTAGACTGCATTCACGTNCGGCTCTAGACTGCGTTCACGTGGCCCAGGCTGGACCCAGGCTTCAGGACGGGTTCCAGCCTCCTGGGCATGTCATGTTCCGGGGCCCAGGCTGAAGGGGCAGCATGCTCTTTCCCTAGCAGATCATAAAGGCACAAGGGTCTGAGGACAAACGGGGATGGATCTTAGGGTCTCGGCTCCAAACGAGCCCACGGTCACTACTGTTCACATCCCGGTGGCCAAAGCAAGTCATCTGACACGGTTCGTCANGGTCACTACTGTTCACATTCCGGTGGCCAAAGCAAGTCATCTGACACGGTTCGTCACCATCGTACACACCACCCACTATGGTGGCAAAAACTGCAAAGTCACATGATAAAGAGTGTGGACGTGTAATTGTAACCCACGGATGGCGTACAAATCAGAGCAACAGAGACACTCATTGGTGTTCTCTCTGCGGCCCTCTGCTGCCGATTTCTGCCACAGGATCACCTGCCACATCCTAGATGAGCCCCGAGGCCAGAGTCCGAGGCTGTGCACGTGCGCGCCCCTCTGGAGCTGCCACGGGAACGAAGTGTGGGCCTGTGGCTCCCTCCCGAGGGCGCACGTGACCCTTCTGTGACCCCACGGTGACCCCGCGACCTCCCCAGAACCACGGAAACAATAGAACAACTTGTGCATCTGGATTCCCAGGACGAGTGTCTGTTCCCCGAGTACCTTGACTTGTCCTGGAAAGCCCAGGCTTCTGGGAGGCAGACTTGGGCCCTCAACACCCGGAGCCAGCGCATCATTTAGCTTTAAAAGGCCTCACACGTCTCAGGGTCCCACGATGCTCCCAGCCCACCCTGCCCCAGGGATCTGTCGGACACCGCACAGTCTTGGTACCGAGACTCCCTACACCAGGACAGGCAGGGTACGTGCAGGGCATTTCATCGGACCCCCTTGTATGCAGATGGGGAAACTGAGGCCCAAGAACGGAAAGGCACCCCAGACAGTGACAAGGTCCCCGTCTCCCACCTCAGTGCTTTTCTGACACCCCAGAGAACCCGATGACCGCAAGGCCTGCCGGCCCCGAGGCCCTCCCATTATCCCACACTGACCTTGCCTCTGTCCTGTCTTGGGCTCTTCAAGAATCCAGGCAGAAGCTGTGGGCCAGCTCATCTGTTTCTGCTTGAAAGGAATGGCATTTTCCCAGGGAGGGTGAGCTGGTGATAGAACCAGGGACAGGAGCTCCTTCCAGAAAGCCAGGGTCTGGACAAGGCCGGGCTGGGCAGAAGGAGAGGCGCTGAGCAGGCCGGCCCATCCGCTGGTGAATGAGCACTAATTGGGTGTCAAGCACGCCAGGGCCCACCGGCTCCCCTCACTTCCCCCGCTAAACTCTCCGAGACCACCGCAGAGAGCCGAGGGGCGGAAGGCAGCTAATTGGTCCGGCCTGCCCGGCAATCCCTCTCTCCACATTCTGATGCCCTGTCACTCAGCTTCCTTTGTCTTCCATTTCAAGGGCTTGGGGAAAATTGCCCACATCTGCTGAGAAGTTTCCTGTAAACCTCGGGGTGGGAGGGGGGCTTATTTTATAAAGAGGCTCTAGGCAGGGACATTTTGGCACATTTCCCACAAGTGGCCCCAGTTGTCCTAACTGTGGAGAACTGTGGGGACAGCCCTCCTACACACTCCTTCACACTCCTGCTTGTCCGTATTTTTAGACGAGAGTTTCTAAGTCACCCGAAAGCTAATGAAATGTTTTTGTTGCCTTTTGCCTGGCAGCATCACTGTTCATGTGGGGGTGGGGGGGCTATTAATACTACTTTGTAGTTTCCCACACTTGAACTAGAAGAAACCCTACTTACCTTGGAGGAGGCAGGTGTGGATGGGAACAAGTGTGTGGGCACACACACAGGTGTCTGGTGACCCGTGTTTTAAGCACAGTGGACACACAAAATACTGAACTTCCAGGAGCAGGGAAGTAAGGCTGGAATTTCTTTAACAGGTGTGGCTGAGATGATATTTTGAGATACAAATCTCTCCAAACTGTGCTTTTGCTCCCCTGTGTTTTCCCCGCTCACTCCCACCCCCAAGCCAGTCGTCAGCACTGTGCTCATTGCCTTGGGAGAGAGGCAGCAGGGCAAAACCAGAAATAGCCTGCAAATCTCTCTGGCTTTTGTGTTCCACGGGGGAAGGGGGCTTCTCAGGCCTGGAGAACTGTCCAGAAGCAGGGGGAGAGCTGGGGTTCACTTTCCACCCAGCTCCCATCCCCAGCCCACCCCCAGGGGACAGCGAGGAAAGAGACCTAAGGGAGAATGGGAGAGAACCCATTCTCATCGCTCGCCCCCTGGGAGGGTCGCTCAGGCAGACTGAACCACGAATAGCTTTTATATCACTCTCCCCCCCCCCAAGCAGGACGCAGAAGCAACGGAAGGCCACTAGGCCCTATAGGAAGCCATAGAAAGAGGGTGCTGTGGGGACCAATGACTTGGAGCAAGGGGCCTATTCCCTTACCGTCCCTCCCAGCGCTTTGGCTCTCCCTAAGAGCCCAGATTTGCAACTCTTCCCTGTGAGTGGGGATCCCTAAACAAGATTGAGAGTAATTTCCACCCCTCAAGTTCGATGAAATGAGGGTTCAGAGTCCAAAAGTCAATTTAGTAACAGAAAAACACCCATCTAAGGTAAAACGCCTTACACACATGGATGGGTAGACACACAGTCTGTGGCCTGAGGGTATTTACCTACGCCTTCCTTCACCCGATCTGAAATAGCCCTCCCTCTCTGTGCAGCTCCCCCTCCTCTTAACCTGCCCGTTCGCCATAGCATTCATCACTACCTGACATTACATTCAGTACCTAAGTGTTTATTTAGTTACTGTCCTTACACCCGAGGGCGGGGACGTTGTGTGGATGCCTAGATGAGGGCCTAGCACGGAGGAGCCTTCAACAGGCTTAGAATGAGTGAGCAGTGTGCGTGCTCAGTGGTGACACCTACTGGCCAAGGGGATATTGCGGCCCAACTCTACTAAACCTGATCCCTGCGGACCCCAAAGGCGGAGGGAGGACCTTTCCTGGTCCTCTAAGTTATAGGACTGGGAAACTCCAGGCCAAGGAGAAATTTGTCTGGACCTAGATTTAAGAGGGAGCCTGGGGATGGGGGCAAAAGGGTGGGAGTGAAACATGAGTCTTACGAAGAAGAAAAGGGAAGATAAGGTGAGATCTCTGACTCACAGTGTAGCCAGCAAGCCTCACATTCTGCACAGCTGTCACCTTCCTTCCATTTAGTTCTCCTCTTCTCCCTCTTTTATCTCAATTCACTTCTCTCAAATTTTTATTGAATGTAAGCGCCAGGTGAGGAGGAAGGTGAGGAGAGGAGACAGCTGCAAGGGAAGTATAAAGCCTACCCCGGAGCAGCTTAAAATCAAGTTAAGGAGATGGCACACAGGAGTGTGTCTTGACCTCCAGGGTCTACAGAGTACTTAGAGGCTTGCAACGCATTCCACCATGTATTTCTTTATTGGATCTTCCTCTGACCTATCCTGGTGGGCAGGACAATCACAAGCTCTGTTTTATTAATAGGGACACTTGAACTCAATGAAGAAAGTGATTTGTCGAAAGTCCCCCACAAAGAATCTTGGCAGGGCCGAGTCCTCTCCGATTTTATTCTTTCTGATGTTTTTGCTTTGGAGTCTCAGTCATTAGGGAGTAAAAGCTCTCACTGGGGAGGTGAGGCACACAGCCAGGACACAAACAGTAGACCACAGCAGAGCACCGGAATTTGCAGGACTCGGGGGGCCCAGGGCTGGAAGAGCTGACCCCACTCTCTGGACAAGTTTTTACCACTGTTACTTTCCCATGGATGGTATCATGTCAGGCCTGGAACTTTAATAAAGTGGGAACCTTGAGGTTCTCCAGCAAGGGTCCGGAAGCCGGGTCCTCCCCATCAGGGCCTCCACATTCTGGTCTTTGTAAGAGGAAACCACTGACTGCACCCCTGGGAATATTTGCCCTAATTCATTATCAAACTGCTTGCAATTATCAAACTGTGCTCCCTCGAGTTGACCTTTAGCTGGGGAACAGCTATATTTAGAGAAAACCAGCCCTTTGTAATTACCCCCACTCAGATTACTTAAAGGTCGGCTGCAGATGTAACAGTCTGATCCGTGGGAAGGGCTGTTTCCAGGATCCCTCGATAATTATTCAAACCAGACAATAATTAGCAAATGTTTTCTACAAATGAATCCATCCCTGTTGTTCAGCCCCAGAAGGGAGCCCAGAAGGCTTACCAGGCCAAAGTTTCCCCCTGTAAATACAGTAACAACAATCCCCTCACGCACATCGCACATCCATCCCTTTACAGTTTACAAAGAGCTTCATATCTCCCCTGGCTTACTCCTCACACCGGCCTTAACAGGAGACACACGTTTGTACTTTACAGGTGAGAACACTGAGGCTCAGAGAGGGTAAGTGGACTTGCCCCGTCACATGGTTGAACCAAGACTTCANATCACATGGTTGAACCAAGACTTCACTCCAGGTCTTTCTTGCTCTTTCCTAAGGAAATGTCTTCTTCAGCAAATATTTATTGAGTGCCTACTTTCAGCTTGGGCTTTCAGCCAACACTGGCCCCTGTGTTCAAAAAATCAGGGTGGAATGGGGAGCCGTGAAACGTTAAAACACCAGGGGTAGCAGCCTCTCTAGGGAGTGTCCATAAATTTCTCACAAGAACAACTTTGGATATCAGAAGTGAAGAGTCCATCTGTCTAAGGAGATTAAGGAAGGGTTTGGG
>NW_023214949.1:0-861 GCF_002007445.2 Ailuropoda melanoleuca
GAGGAACCATGCATAGTCCTTGCTCTGAAGCAGCGTCTGACCGTGAAAACAAGACATACATATACGATGAATGGAAAACCATTCAAGATGAAGCGGCCGCTCTGAGCCCTCATCAGGAAGCATCATATGAAGGAGTGTTAGCTGAGCTTCCAAAAGAACAGTCTCTTAGACTTCACCGAGGGACTGATGACACTGTGCTGACTCATTGCTCAGGAAGCTCCCACCAGGTAACATTTACAGGGCCCTTTTTGGGAATGTCGAAGTGACAGTAGTTGGAAGCTGGAATGAATGAGGCCAAGGTCATTGGAGCCATGTCTTAGAACAAGGATTAAAACAAATGTTCCTTGGTCACGCGCTGTGCCCTCTGTTGGCAGTGGGGAGGGCTTCAGTCCCCAAGAGGGGTGACAGAATGGCAGGAGACCATGTGGCAGACCCTCCAGGACTGTGTTTTGATGAAGGGAATGGAATGGCACATGGTGGCCTGTCAGCAGCAGTCCTCCCAGCCCACACACCTGCTCGCAGAACCAGCCTCCTCTTCGCACTCCCTGCAGTGCTGTCAGCAGCCTTGGCTCCCTCGGTACAGCCCAAGTCCCAGGAGCCTGTGGTAGGAAGGACAGGTAGGTTCAGCTGGGGCTGAAGCAGGTGCTTTCAAGTCAGAATCTGAAGTTGCTTCCCCATCTCTGAGGGGACACTGAGGCAATCTCTGCTCTCCGCTTCCCTCTGGGTATCTGCTTCTTTCTGCTCATTTTCCACAGCCAGACATCTCTGCCTGTGTCTCTGGGTGCATGAGGGAGGAAACGGCTGTCTCGCCGCAGCTTTCTTGAATCACTCGGCTACAAGGCCTGGAAAATCCTTCTGGAT
>NW_023214950.1:0-604 GCF_002007445.2 Ailuropoda melanoleuca
TCAGAAAATCATAGTAACCTTCAAACTAGGTTAGAGGTCAATAAACTTTTATGTTAAAGCCAGGTAATTAATATTTCAGGCTTTGTAAACCTATAGTCTCTGTGTCAACAATTTATTCCACTATTATAGCATGAGAACATTATAGCCCCATCTGTAAACAAATGGGCATAGCTGTGTCCCAATAAAATTTTATCAACAAGAACAAGTTGTAGGCTAGATTTAGCCCGAGGGCTTACTTTGCATTCTCCTGATGTAGGGTATAGAGTTTTAAATAACTCTATGCAAAGAGCATTACATCTTTCTTTTCGAAAATTTTTCAACCTTTGACAAGGTTAAAAATTTCTCCAATTCAAATTACTAAGTAGTACGTTTAACATGTCCATCTTTATAACAACTGTAATCATATTTCAGAGGATCTCACAGTTTTCTCCTAGAACAAAGCCGAAGAGATGTTTGTTTTTATTCTCGTCACTGAATGCGCATACTTGGTGGTTTTCTAAAACAAAGGAAATCAACATTGAGGATACACGGGGTATTACTATCCCCAAATGACAGTTCTTCAGTGACACTAAACTGATTAAAAACACTTTTTCAGTAATATTAC
>NW_023214951.1:0-604 GCF_002007445.2 Ailuropoda melanoleuca
TCATGGAACTTTACATCAAAAACTAGGGATGTACTGTATGGTGACTAACATGATATAATAAAAAATTATTATAAAAAATAAGTTGTAGGAAATTTAGCCTTTATTTTTTCCGCCACGTGGATTGACTGTGGTTGTAGCAGAGGAGAATTAAGCCCAAAGCACAAGCACTCTCATAGCTCAGTAGAGCTCAGAATGGAGAACAAGCTCCTGAAAGGACTCCTGAATCCAGCCCTGCCTGAAGGAGGATCACTAGTCTTTCCAGTTACATAAACCAGTATATTTCTTTCTGCTTGAGCAGTGGAACTTGGATCCATTACCTGATATTAAATGCTCTTTGATCATTTTTTAAAAGCTGCCTGTTGTTTTCTTATTGATAAGATGACTTGGAGGAAATTAGCCCCTTGTTTCCAATCTTTTATTTAAAAAAAATTACCTGTGCCCTAGAATGGGTATGCTTTCTGGGTGTCACTGAGCCAGTTATTTTAATTTTACCAAGTGTCTACTCTTAATGGATGACAAACTTAGTGTAAACAGAAAGAGGTCAAAATAGTCAACCCGAAAACCTGTCTAGCTGGTACTACTGGTTGCCAGTGTGCACAGAGTT
>NW_023214952.1:0-604 GCF_002007445.2 Ailuropoda melanoleuca
CATACATATTTATATATTCATTTTTACCCACCAAACCAAGGCTAGAAGCACAGCTAAGTTGAGGTTCCATGAGTATTTGGGGATGTTTTCACAGAATCAGTGCAACTGTAAAGGGGAATGTTAACATCTCAATGGGGACCATTTCAGTGTTAAATAAAAATTCAAAACTTTTGCAATAAAACATGCCACATAAATACTATTATTATATGTTTCTCAGTATTAAGAAACTTGATGAGTTACAAGAAAAGTCTCCTAGGGTCAATGTACAGTGAGTGTATCTTTTGATTTTAGCAAGTTTTAAATCCTCATGTGTAGACTTTCTTTGAAGAATTATTATATTGTTAACGATATATTATAGGCACTATCTTTCTTTGAGGTTCAGTTTTAAATGCTAGTTTTACCAAAAACATAATCCTAAACAAGTCAAACAAGCAATTCACCACAGTGAAGGACCACAGAGAATTGACTACATGGGAAGTCATAAGTACTTCTGTTGATTGCATGAATACCTGGCTCTCCTGTGGCCAAAATTGACGCCACTTCTTAAACAAATCCTCTCATGGGTAAATGCCTGTAGAGTTCTGTGGCAAATTGCTGTATAATT
>NW_023214953.1:0-604 GCF_002007445.2 Ailuropoda melanoleuca
TCAGTGGGGATGGAGAGAAGGGAGCAGGCGCTATTAGCTGATCTGGATTTCCTGACTCCCAGGCCCAGGCCCCTTCTGTGCCTCTAACTTTTTTCCTTTCCATCTCCAAGGAACAGGACTCCTGAACCGTCATCTGGTGACATCTTCATCTTGTCGGCCTTATTGTGGATGGGGGAAAAAGTGAAGCCCCATGAGGTTAAGTGTCTGGAGAAGGCTCACAGCATAGCTCCTGGGATACTGGGTGTGGTGGGCAGAATTCTAAGATGGTCCCCATGACCTTCACCTCTGGTGTTACTTCATGATGATGTCATGTCACATGGCAAAGGGATTTAAGAGGCGACCAAGGAGCTAGCGTTCAATCCGGGAAGATCCCTAGGCTGGATCTGATTAAGCTGGTGGATGCTATTTTAAGTACCTACCTTTTGGGAAGCAAGCAGCTTTGTCCCCTATCCTGGGAGAAGGTAGAGGCCAAGAATAGCAATTTTCCCAAATCAGCCAAGATTTCCCAGCATCCCCAGGGCAAACGTCCATTATCGGCTTACCTTGATGTAGTCATAAGGGCAGGACACCTCAGGATGATCCTCAATGTCGAAAATGTCCTCGA
>NW_023214954.1:0-604 GCF_002007445.2 Ailuropoda melanoleuca
TCCCAGTTTTATAGACGTAAAATCAGAATGACATATCCAAGGCCATACAGCTATCAATCAGTGAGACTGGAAGAAAAACTGAGGTCATCTGGTTCCAATTCCAGAGCTTTTCCTACTGCATTTCCCCTTGAATTTTTGAAAGATATCCAAAATACAATTTAGTTTAGGTTAATTTGGAAAATAAATATATATTTCATTTAGCTCTTTGAGAAGGGTCTAATGAAATATAATGTTTGAGCTACCTCAAGTCCTTTGTGGAACAGGTCAGAATAGAAATCCATTTCCAGAGAAGATGGGAATCCTGGGTTTAAATAATTACACCTAAAATAACCACCACAATTAAGCAGCTCCTTAGCATCAAGTTTCTGGGTTTTGGCAGAGACAGTTGAGTTTCCCTTGAATTTTTCCATCCTCATTACAAAACAGGATTGATGGAATCGCTGTGACCAAGTTCCTCCTGCAACTCTGGGAAGACTGCTCCCATAGACATGCAACACAGCTGTAACAGCAAGAAGTCTTATCCACAAATTACCAAAGGACCACCGATTTTCACAGACTGGTAATAGTCAACTCGGTCTAATTTAACAATAATGAAAACCACCAC
>NW_023214955.1:0-604 GCF_002007445.2 Ailuropoda melanoleuca
CTGGGAAGGTCACTGATGATCAACTGGGAGGGATTCAAGACCCACCTGGGGTCCTGTGTCCTGAGGCTCCCATGGTCCCTGGAGCCACTTGGTCTCCTGAATGACACCTCTAGGCCCACCGGGGCTGCCAGACACCGTCTTTCTACCTTTTGAGATTCAGTCCCTCTGGACAGGAGTCCGTAGCTTATGTTGACATCCGTGAGAAAGTGGAGCAAAACGTTTTGTTAAAACACGGACTACACAGGCATATGGGTGGGATGGTGACTTCTGAAAGGTGTGTCTGTGCCCTGATCACAAGTATCCAGGAATGTTACTTTAATAAAATATGTAATAAGGAAAATGCACAAAATTTAAGGAGAATCTTTGAGGTGAAGAGATCATCTTAGTTTACCTGGTAGGTCCTAAATCCACTGCCAGTGTGCTCGTAGAGACACCCAGAAGGCAGACTGGAGTGGTGTGATCACACGCCAAGGGCCGCCTGGGGCCGCCAGGAGCTGGAAGAGGCAGGAAGGGCCCTCAGCTGGACCCTGGGTCTGTGGCCCTGCAGTCACCTTCCCTCACACTCTGACCTCCAGAACTGTGAGAGTTTCTGTTGTTTGAAGCC
>NW_023214956.1:0-604 GCF_002007445.2 Ailuropoda melanoleuca
TTAACTGGCCTGGGCTTCTGAAGGAACATTTTCATTTGGCATAAAGACTCATGAAGTACTTTTTTAAAGGACATCCATGTAAACACTGTCTCAAGGGTTCTGAGTGCTCCTCTCTGCCAGACGCACTCTGTTGGGGGGCGGGGTGATGGATGTGACCCCTGTGGCTTTAGTCATGGACTTTCCCTTGTGCTTATGACAGTTGAGGGGTGATTTCTAATGCCACCTGTGCTTGCTCTTACTCCTTGGGCTCAGCCTTGTCTCCTCCTTTCTTACTCCCCAGAATTCCACTCACTTTCAGGCAATTCATCAGGCACCCAACAAATGCCTAAAACAAAACAGGAGATCTTGCAGGATTTTGAGTAAGTAAGCAAGGAGTTTTCACAGTATTAGGTGATACGGTTTTCAAGGAGTTATTGCACAAATACAAAATCCATAGAGTACAAAGTAATCTTTTTGTCCTGATGTTTTAATCTGTTCTATTAGACCAGTGTTAGAAGCCCGCCTGAGTGAAGGGTGCCAAGAGACCATTGCCTACAGAAAAGCCAAGGAACTGTAACTTTTGTACACACACTGGTAAATTGCAAAAGCTATCTCTAGCAGTCCA
>NW_023214957.1:0-747 GCF_002007445.2 Ailuropoda melanoleuca
TGGTACCTATCCAGCTCAACTCAGGGGACCGGCTGAAAAAGGGGTCCCCTACTCCTCCGCCATCTTCTATAATCTATCTTATCTTTCTGTACGGAAGAGGCCTCCCAACTTCTTTTCCTATGTTCCCTCTCGCCTCCCTACAATCCATTTCCTGGGTGATCCTTCTGGACGTGGATTATGTCAATTCATCCACTTAAAAGCTGTCCGTGTTTCTCAGCTCCCATGCCCATCACAGACATTCAGGGTCCTATGAGACCTGCAATCCACCACCTCTTGGACTTCATCTTGTCCCTCTTGCTTACTCTCACCAGCAACTCTGGCTTTTTTTCTGTGACTTGATTTCATACACTCACACATGCCTTTGGACCATTGCATTTGTTCTTTACCTAAAACGTCCTTCCCTCTGATCTTTGCATTTCTGCTGCTTTCTTGCCATTCATTCTCTCAAATGTCATTTCCTTCGACAGCTCTCCTCAGAGTAACCTAAACCCACCCCTTCCCGTAATTCATCACAAAATCCAATTTTTGTTTTCCTCAGTGCACTTATCACTATCCAAAATCAGCTTATTTGTGTATTTATTGACCTACTTTTTGTTTGATTCTTTCCTTGTAACAATTCAAACTCCACAAGAGCGGGAGATAGTCTTTCAGTAGCCAGAACAGAACACAAAGTAGATATTTCATAAATATGCAATGAATTTACTTCTCAGAGCAAAACTTCTCCAATAAAAAGAATTTAAACATATT
>NW_023214958.1:0-604 GCF_002007445.2 Ailuropoda melanoleuca
TTTAACTTCTTTGGTGTATGTTTCATAATGTAAATAACACATTAGCACAAGAGCAGACTGTTTATAGATAAATATACAAACATTAGTTTAACATACTTAAAAAACTTCTCGATGGGATGCATTATAACAAAGCCTGGAATACTGCTGTAAAGTGTCTACCACAGCATCTTGCACATGGCACATGGCCCTTTACCCTCCCTTCTTCCTGAAGTCTCTCGTGAAGTCCAGTCAATCAAAACATTTTACAGTTACGTAGCATTATAAACCATACGACACTCTGTAAAAGGTAATTATATTACTACTATTGCCTTCAACTCCTTCTCCTCTTCTCTATTCTCACTACTTACTAAACATTCATCAACTTCACCTAGAGAGTAGCTCTCACATCTAGCCCCCTCTTCTCTGTTTCCACTACTAGGTTCAGGATCTATTTATAAGGTCCCATTAGGTGTACAGAGTTCCCATTTTGAATCATTTAAATGTGGAGCCTGTTGAAATGCCCATGAATAAACTCAATCAAACAGGTGAAGGACTCTGAAAACTATAAAACACTGAAGAAACTGAAGTTGACACAAACAAATGGAAAGACATTCCATATTCACGG
>NW_023214959.1:0-604 GCF_002007445.2 Ailuropoda melanoleuca
TTTCATATTTAGAGTATTATTCTATAAAGAAAATATATTAAGTATGTGGTAAATGGAATAGTAGAAACACAAATTTTGGAGTTATAGACAAGAAATTATCAAGTACAATTTCTGAATTGGTGTGAGAATTACACCAGAAGAACCAAATTTCTAAAATAGCATAATTTCAATTCTTTCCCCAAGCTATTTTCTTCAGTCTGTACTAAACGTTTGTAGAGCAGCTTCCCATGGCAACTGTTGGTGGGTCCCTGTTCCAAAATCATCTTCCATAAGGAATCTTAAAAATCTTGATTCTGGGATAGCCCCTGAGACATATCATTATTTCTTCCTTGAGAGGAAGAAAGCTCTATGCTTCCAGGAATGTAAACTTTCCCTTATCCAGAATCATGCAATGAAAACCATATGGATCAGATCTGAGATTGTCTTGATTCTGCTTTATAATAGTAAATACTTTTTTCAATTTGCTTATCTCAAAAAAATGAAGAAATAATATTTATGTATTCATTGTTCATTAAATATGGATTCAACATACACTATGTACACAGGCACTTTTTTTGTTAAAGAATAGGTCTCCAGTATTGAAGAAGTTGTGCAAGTTCCTTAC
>NW_023214960.1:0-4037 GCF_002007445.2 Ailuropoda melanoleuca
CTGCCTTCAGCTCAGGTCATGATCCCAGGGTCCTGGGATCGAGCCCCATGTCGAGCCCCATGTCGAGCCCCGCATCGGGCTCCCTGCTGGGCGGGGAGCCTGCTTCTCCCTCTCCCTCTGCTGTTCCCCCTGCTTGTGCTCTCTTGCTCTCTCTGCCAAATAAATAAAATCTTTTTTTAAAAAATCAAGTATCATTGAACTTAAGAAATGCTGAAGTGCGCATTAATGAGATTTCTTGGTGGTAGCATTGTAGGTAAGGTACCTTTTTGACTTGGAGTTTTCTTTCACAATTTATACTTTATCCAATTATCAGAATTGTCTTAACTGTTAAAATAAGTTCAAGCTACACACTTTTTATATATGCCTTGGAAAAATATGTTTTTCATGTAAAAGGACTTTTTAAAGAGTTTTTGGTGGCATCAGTTCTATCCCTTCACAGATAAAAGAATAAGATTCGTGTGCATAGTAATAAATATATGTATATATATGTACGTATGTATGTATGTATGTATATGTGTATATATATATACTCACATAACTTAAATTACTCGGAGCTTTTCCAGCTATGTCTTAAGATGTTCTTTTTTTTTTTTTTTAAAGGATTTGTTTATTTATTTTAGAGAGAGAAAGAGAGGGTGGTGGGGAGAGGAGCAGAGGGAGAGGGAATCTTAAACAGACTTGACGCGTAGCGGGGAGTCTGACTCAGGGATCGATGTCACAACCCTGACATCACGACCTGAGCTGAAACCAAGAGTCAGACGCTTAACTGACTGTGCCACCCAGGTGTCCCTGTCTTATTTAAGATGTTCTTGAAGAATAATATTTGGTGTTTACAACCTATGTGTCTTTTAAAGTCAAATTTATAGATATATATTGTCTAGTCTGCTCTTAAAGTTATTTTCTCAAGAGATTGCTGACTTTTTGGTTTTGGGACTGCATAGCTTTTAATATTGGCCATATTAAAATCCTTAATTTGACCTTTCAAATTTAAGGTGCTATTAATCCTAAAAAAAAATTTTTTTTTTAACTAACGCTCATCTTTCTAGGATGTGAAAATATCCTTCAGAAGACATATGTTCGCATCAGAGCAATAGACCCCAGCTTCAGAAATGGCAACCACAAATGTCTCAAGTATTTCACAATACAAATACTACTTGATGATTTAATTTTTTAGAGCTTTACGTTTTGCTTTAATTATAAGCTTCATTGCGTGAGGAAATCTTTTTTTTTTAAGATTTTATTTATTTATTTTAGAGAGAGAGGGAGGGAGCAGGGGGAGGGGCAGAGAGAGAGCGGGAGAGAATCTCAGGCAGACTCAGTGCTGAGCCAGGAACCCGGCTTGATCTCACAACCCCAAGATCATGACCGGCGCCAAAACCAAGGATGGGGTGCTTAACCCACTGAGCCACCCAGGTGCCCAAGGACATCTTATTACTAGAAACTAGATGGAAGAACATGCCTGTACATGTTAAGGAGAGCAGGGGGGAAGAGAAATTAAGTTAGCAGTTTGCGTCCTCTGGGCGTGTAGAGGGAATGAGCCGTTGATGAATTGTCAGAGGCATGGGATCTCCAGTTGCTTTAAAGCCTTCTTAGCACATTTCTGGTTGTCACTCACTGCTTTCCCTTCCTGTTGGAGAGCCAGTTTGTTTTTGTTTGTTTGTTTAGTTTTAGGAAAATCACATTTTTTTCAGCTCTATTGAGGTATAAGTGACAAATAAAATTGTAAGCTCCTTAAAGTGTGCAAAATGATGATTTGATATGCATATACATTGTGAAAAGGTTCCTCCCATCTAGTTAATTAACACGTCCTTCACCTCACATATGTATCTTGTGTGTGTGAGTATGTGTATGTGTGTGTGTGAGAGAGTGTGTGTGTGAGAGAGAGAGCATTTAAGGTCCACTGTCTTAGCAGATTTCAGTTACACAATTCAGTGTTATCAGCTCTAGTCACTGTGTTATACATTACGTCCTCAGACCTTATTTATCTTATTGCTAAAAGTGTGTATCCTATTACCAACCTCTTTCTATTTTCCCCACTCCCCAGCTCCCGCCAACCACTTTTCTACTTCCTGTCTCTATGACTTGGATTTTTTTTTTTTTTTTTTAGTTTCCACATATAAGTGATACCATGTAATCTCTGTCTTTGTCTGGCTTTTATACTTAGCACAGTGCTCTGAAGCTCCATCCGTGTTCTCACAAATGGCAGGACTTCCTTCTTTCTCATGGCTGAATGATGTTCCATTTTGTGTGTGTATCTAACCTCTTCTTTATTCCATTGTGTAAGTGCATGTGTGTGTGTGTATGTGTGTGTGTGTATCACATCTTCTTTCTCTAGTCCTCTGATGATGGACACTTATGGAGTTTCAGTATCCGGGGCACTGCAGATAATGTCACAATGAACATGGGAGTGTAGAAAGGCAATTTTATTATTATTATTATTATTATTATTATTATCATTATTATTAGAGAAGGGAAAGGGATTGGGGGGAGGGAGAGAGAGAGAATCTGAAGAATCTTAAGCAGACTCCATGCCCAGGGCAGCCCAGCACGAGGCTCTATCCCAGGACCCTGAGATCATGACCTGAGCTGAAATCAAGAGTCAGACACGTAACCCATCGAGCCACCCAGGTGCCTCGAGAGACAATTTCGTATGTAAATGATACACTCTGGAGCAGAGCCCTAAAATTTGTACTTTGTAGACCCTTGGGCAAGTCAGTCCATCACTCTCTCCCTCAATTTCCCTTTCTGTTAAATGAATAACGATAGAACCTTCCTCATGGGCTTGCTGTGAACATTGCATGTGTTGAACTATGAAAAGACTTGGCCCATAGGAAGTACTCAATCGATTAAGTCTGAACTGTTTAAGTTTTTGTAATTTCCACCTTCCTCTGCATCTGAGCACCACTTCTCCTGTAGTAAGAAAGTTGCTGAGAAAGAGGCATCACTTTCGGAAGGATGAATTCATTGTCTTAAAGAAAGCTTTTGTAGAGGTGACTTAGTCACGGAGAGCTACGGCTGTCTTTATCCACCTGTTCTTTCGCGAAGGGCTTACTCAGCACCTGCTCCTTGCCCACAGCTCTCCTGAAGGTTCAAAGTACAGAGAGGAACTGAATCCCTAAATGCTGCCTGCAGGAAGGCCTGGCTTCCTGGTGGAGATACGCAAGTTTATGGAACATTAACATGTTTGGGCTAACTGGAGTATCCAATAATAGGACACAACAAATGGTCTACGGCCTATAGCAGAGAATACCACACAGGCATGAAAGAGAGAAAACTAGGTTTGTACAGACTGACATGGAAGGAGGTCTATGTTCTGAAAATATGTTACACAAAAATTAAGTTGATCACATGTACTCTGCATGCGTTTCTATCTATATTGGTGTCTTCAGGAGAAGAGGTCTATGAGGCGATGCCAATGTGTGGCTAGCTTGCGGAAGTGGGATTACAGAGGGATGGGTGGGATTTTACTGTTGATGTCATTTGACATTTGACAATGAGCATACTTAATTTCCATAATAAATATTTAATAAGATGAATGCCTTTAAATTAATTGATCCCTTACCTTCTTCCAGAAAGGCTTATAAAATGTAACTTAATATATATAATACACATTTTAGCTCATCAGAAAACACTCCACTTGAAATGCACTGAGTGGAAACAATCCAAAAATGGAGGAATCTGTTAACTGAGAAACTGTCATAGGTACTCACAGAACGATTTTGAAATGAGAAGGGCAAGGTCTAGCTGGTTGTTTAAGCCTGTCCTTCATGGGGTGTTTATGTGTAGATGCGTTCAGCTGTGGGCCAGGGTCAAGTTCTTCTTGCTGCGTGCTAAGAACTTGTTTTGTGAAGGGTAGTCAAATCTTATTAAATTTGTTTGCACTCTGGCATGCTTTTATTGTTGGCATATTTCCTAAGCAAATGAAAATCAGAAGGAATGAATATATGAGATATAATTAGAGAGCATAGATCGTCTTAAAGGATACTTCCACGATTTAGCTATTGTGGACAATGCTGCTATGAACATTGGGGTGCATA
>NW_023214961.1:0-604 GCF_002007445.2 Ailuropoda melanoleuca
TTTTTTATTATACATTTTTATTAGTATTTTTTTCTTGTTCTTAATATTTTTTAATTGTGGTAAAAGATATATACCAAAATTTCCCCTTTTAAGGATGAAAATATTCTTGATTTGAAAATAGATATTCTGTGTTAATATTCAAATACCTTCTCTTGCATAAACTCAAAGAAAATTAAGAATCAAATATATTCAGTTTACTTCCAACAGATGGTGTTGTTTAAGAAGGGATTAATTCTTGAGAACCTGGAATGAGCCAGAGTTTGTAAGATTATGCTTTGGAATTGCAGAAATTTGTCGACAATAATAAATAGAGGTGATATTTATGCATACTGACTTCTATTCCTAGTATTTGTTGTATTTGCTGAAAATTATAACTCATTATCCTTTGAAACAATTAGTTAATAGTTGAGCTAATATCTTTGTGACACAGTTTGTGACCTCAAGAAAATTTATTTAGTTCATTCCTGCTGGGAGCTAGTAGCTTAGATTTTGGAATACATTGTAGCAGAATCTCTCCTTGCTGAATTTATTTATTTGATTCCTATACTATCATTTTTCAGTAATTGAATATTTTATGTATGAAGTAGTCATTTTCTACTTTCTC
>NW_023214962.1:0-604 GCF_002007445.2 Ailuropoda melanoleuca
TTTTTTTTTTTTAAATGATGATTTAAAAAAATTTCAATTCCAGCAAATATAGTTATATTAGTTTTAGGTGTTTGTACAATACAGTGACTCAACAACAGTGCTCTTCATGATAAGGGTCCTCTTACTCCACTTCAACTATTTTACTCATCACCCTGCCCACCTCCCTTCTGGTAACCAATGATTTGTTGTCCATAGTTAAGAGTCTCTTTCTTGTCTCCTTTTTTCTTGGTTTATTTCTTAAATTCTACATAAAAGTAAAATCATATGCTCTTTGTCTTTCTCTGACTTATATCACTTAGCATTTTACTATCTAGATCCATTCATGTTATTGCAAATGGCAAAGCTCATTTTTTTAATGGCTAATATTCCGTGTGTGTAATATCTTCTTCCTTATCCATTCATCTATCAATGGACACTTGGGCTGCTTCCCTAATTTGACTATTGTAAATAATGCTGCAATAACCATAGAGGTGCACATACCTTTTCAAATTAGTATTTTTGTATTCCTTGGGTAAATACCCAGTAGTGAAATAATTGCTGGATCATATGGTAGTTCTATTTTTAACTCTTAGAGGAACCTTCAGACTGTTTCCACAGTGGCTGC
>NW_023214963.1:0-604 GCF_002007445.2 Ailuropoda melanoleuca
TTTTTTTTTTGCCATTGTAATGTAGTAGTTAGTATGGAAGTTACAATGGTAAACTTCAAGTTTGTTTAAGTTAATGGTTATTCCATGTCAAGTGATTAAATGAAGGTGGTTTGAAATGTGATAGCTTATGATGTATTAATTATTTTTCATCTGAACTGATTAGCTATGGAAATGTTTTTCTTTCCTCTGAGGAGTATTCAAAATTTACTAAAGGAAACAAAAAGATAATGCCTAATAAATCTTCTAATTAATATACATCTGTACTACCTCTTCAAATATAATATTCCACAATAGCAATTATAAAATGGATAATAAGAAAACATAAATTTCCTCTGGATTCTTACAGACCATTAGAAACCTGCTCAGTCTTTAGCATTTGAAATTACTGATCAGCCATTCCTTAAATAAAGATCTCATTTTTTGAATCCCTTTTCTATTCCTTTCTTTCTCTATGTCCTCTATTGTTGTCATTAGCCCTCAGTTCTACTCGGTTTGTTGTCTCTTTCACAATTTCATTCAACGTATTGAACTATTCTCAGGACATCAAATATTGTTTCTTTCTGGTAATCAAAGTCTACTTCTACAGTTCTTTTTTTTTTTTTTT
>NW_023214964.1:0-604 GCF_002007445.2 Ailuropoda melanoleuca
TTTTGTTTTGTTTTGCTAATATTTTGGTGAGGTGTTTTATACCTGTAGTCACGAGAGAGGGCTGCAATTTTCGTCTTTATCTTATCTTTGTCAGACTTAAAAATCAGAGTTATGCTTGCCTTGTACAATGATTTTGGAATGACTTCCTCTTCCTCTGCTTTTTGAAGGAGTTTGTGTGAGATTGGTGTTGTCACCTCTTAACGCATATGCCGGAATTTCCCAGCGCCTGGAACCTTCTTGATGGGAAGGTGTTTGACAACAGATTCAGTCTTTTCAATATCCCTAGGGTTTGTGCCCTTTTGAGCGTTGTGGCTCCAAATTGGTCCAGTTTATCTAAGCTGATATATATGTTGGCTTGAAGTTGTTCATCATAATAATCCCACACTGTTGTTTTAATATCCGTACGATCTGTTCTGACAGCTGATCTTTCATATTTGTTATTCCAGATTTTTTGTTTTCTTTTTTTTCTCTTCATCTATGGTTTTCCGTTTGTTTACATATTTACAGATTACTAATTTTATTTTAATTTTTCTTATTGTTTGTCTATGTTTTCATTGACTCCCATATATATTTATTATTTCCAGCTGTATTTGTTTCCTATAGC
>NW_023214965.1:0-604 GCF_002007445.2 Ailuropoda melanoleuca
TCGGCCTCACCGTCGGCACCAAGCACGTACAGAACATCTTTCTTGGACTCCTTATTTCCATACTGAGGATATGAAGTTTGAACCCAGGCCTCTCTCAGGACATGTCGCTGCTCACTTAGTCCCATGTGCCCTACAACAGCGAAACCCTTCACCTGAAGACCTTTTTTCCTTTTTTCCTTGTTCAGTTAGCCAGCATACGGTACAGCATTAGTTTTTGATGTAGTGTTCATGATTCATTAGTTGCGTATAACACCCAGCGCTCATCACAGCACGTGCCCTCCTTAATACCCATCACCCGGTTACCCCATCCCCCCACCCCACCCCTCTGAAACCCTCAGTTTGTTTCCCGGAGTCCAGAGTCTCTAATGCTTTTTGTCTCCCTCTCTGATTTCTTCCCATTCAGTTTTCCCTTCCTTCCCCTAATGAGCTAACAGGTTGTTTGGAATATTTCATTGAGATATTTGCCACTCTGGCGTTTACATCATTTATTTGTGGTCAGAGTGGATCTACTCAATCACGTGGCAAACAGTTAATTTAGTGTACATTAGCGTGCATTTATTGTTCTCATTCCCATACTTGTAGTAGAGATCCCCTTTGTAGAGTT
>NW_023214966.1:0-604 GCF_002007445.2 Ailuropoda melanoleuca
AAAAAAATGTTGGCTATAGCCATTAAAATTTGAAACATTGATGGTTCAGAAATATTGAAAGAGCAGGTTCCTCTTTACCACCCTGTAATTAGACTTTCTACTGTACACTTGTGTTCATCGAATAACAGCATGAGAATACCCTTCTCTATGTTAACATGTCCACTTCAAACTGGACAATGGCTTTTTATGATAATGTTCGTCCTCCACTTACTGTAAATTAAAAAATAAATAACTTACATAAAGAAAAGAAATAAACTTAAGCTGGAATTGCTTATTGTTTGTGATTTTAAGAAGAAAGTGGGATCCAGGCTGCATAGACCAGGCTAAGACAAGTGACTCATTATACCACTGCTTGCTCCCATTGGACACATTTCTGCAGGTCTCTGGGCTCTGATTCCCCTGCTTTGCTTCGTGTGTAGAGATCATTCATTTTAGAATTGAAATCCATCAGTTTAGAAATACAAAAATTGTTCATACATTTTCCTTTGCGGTTTTTCCTCAAATACGCAATATCTGAAGAAATTTGTCCAAACCCCTTGAGAAGAACAGTAATAACACTTAGTCCTACCTGAAATGTATCCTTTTTGTTGTTGTTGTCAAGAAG
>NW_023214967.1:0-604 GCF_002007445.2 Ailuropoda melanoleuca
GAGAACACATGGTGCAGAGTAGGCATTTGTAAGTGCCACGTAGCATCATTTCACCTGCTCGGGACTTTGCTGTTCGGCATGTTCTGGGCTCCAGCTTTAGTTTTGTGGTGGGCGTGGGAGACTGGCAGGGGGGTGGGAGGCTAAGGAGTGTTGCATATGGACTAGTCCGTCTTGCCTTTGGGAAGAAGGAAGCATTTATTTTCCAAGAAAACATGGATGGTTGACCTGCCTCAGTGTTGATTTTGTCGACAGTACAGCTAATGCCTTGGTTCTCACACGTAGAAAGTAAGGCACCAGCCCCACCAGCAACTTTCACTTTTGATTTTGTTCAAGTACAAGGTTAAATGGTTTGATCCATTAGCCAGTGTAATGCCTGTGGGGAAAAAAGTTATTAGCCACAAAATGCTACAAGCAAGCTGCAAAATAAGAATTAATAATGCTTAATTAAAAGTCTGCACAGCGTGACTCGGGTTACTTCATTACTTACTGAATTAGTATTCACATGTTTCCATATATTGTAAAGGTAGTAGGTTAGACTCTCCCCCTCCCACGCACTTGCCAGGCTTGCTGGGAAATCATTGCCATTAGTAAATTGAAAGTTTAT
>NW_023214968.1:0-604 GCF_002007445.2 Ailuropoda melanoleuca
GTGCCTGCAGCAGCGAAGACGCACCGATGGACGGACAGGAGCCAGCCGCTCCTCTCATCCTCCCCAGAGTCGCCGGTCGGAGCTGGAGGGCGCTGCGGAGATGGCCTGCCAGGAAGACACCCTCGTTTTATCCTCTCACTTGGTTTGTTGGCTTCCTGGTAAAATACCCGTAAACGTGAATTCTGCCATTTTCACCGTCAGCAAGTGTCACATTGCTGTGCGGTCGTCCCCACCATCCACCTCCAGCACCTCCAGACATCTGCCCGAACAGCAGCCCTGCTTCCATCGAACAACTCCTCCCCCACTCCTCTGCCCCCGTGAATTCGCCCACTGCAGGTCCCTGTAGAAGGATCTGCCCTCTGTGTGTGGCTCCCGTGGCCGAGCAGGCATCTTCGAGCTCTGTCCACGTGGCAGCAGGTGCTAGACTTTCTGTCTTCGGGCTGGACTGCGTTCTGGGGTTTGCTGACACCACACTGCCATCCATCTGTGTATGGACGTTGGTGTTGTTTTTCCAACTTTTGCTCTTGTGAATAGTGCTGTGAACATTGGTTTGCATTATATAGTTTTTTAATTTTAATGTTTTGTTACATAGGTAACCTGTGCC
>NW_023214969.1:0-1793 GCF_002007445.2 Ailuropoda melanoleuca
TGGCAGCCTTTTGTCTACCCCACGAGCCTGTCACTGGCTGTGAGCTGCCTCCACCCTGTTCCTGAGACCCCCTGGAACAGTGGCTCCCCTTCAGCTGAGGGCAAATGTCTGAGAAGGGAATGGCTGTGAGCCCTGCAGCCCGTATTCCTAACACATCGGGCAGGGATCGGAGCAGCAGCCAGGGAAAGAGCGTNGCCAGGGAAAGAGCGTCTGAGCAGGACACCAACAGCATCATGCAGGAGTCCATTCCTGATCCTGTGCGAGGAGACAAGGATGGAGCCCAGTGTCCAAACAGAGAAGCACTGACACAATAGTCACAAATGGAACGCTCCTGTAGTAATCTCTGATACAGCATTTTTAAAACTCCATGTGTATTTTATATATCTTAGAAGCTCTAAAGGGGGAAAATGACCAATTAGAAACTATTAGTACTTACAATGAGTTGCATAGAGAACAAATACTGTCTAATTTCACAGACAATAAGGACAAAGGGAAAGCAGGGAAGCATATACTCCAGTAATTTTACACATATGCATTCTCTCTAATTGTGTTACTGAAGGCCGTATTTTATTACCACTATAGATGCACATTTAAAGTATTCTCCACATGTGCATGCACAGCTATAAGGAATGGACTAACGTACAATGAAATGTCTGNTGTACAATGAAATGTCTGGGAACCATTTGGGGGAGTCTATAACGAACAATTAAATAAGTTCTTATATTTGATGAATTTCCGTGGTCTGTGTCTTTAGACAACGGACCGTACATGCAAATCAATACAGCTCTTATGTTTCAAGAACAATTGCAACTGAAAATTAACTTGCCAATTGCTGAAGCAACACAGAGACCGAGTTCCATTTCACTCACCTTTGTTCGCCTTCTCTGCGGGTTCTAGCTAGTTCCCTACATCCTTTCCAAGTCACTGCCTACACACAGTATTGGGATTTGCACTGGGACATGCAGAATCCGATGTATGCAGTAAATGCAAAGGTTGGCTACACCAGCACCGGCTTATCCCTGAATTGTTCCTAAACAAAAGGCTGTACTCTCACGATGACTTCACGTGTCTTCAGGTGGTCAGAGATGTGCACTTTGCCTCTAGGACGTAGGAGATGAAGGCAATAGCAAACTCTCACTATGGTTTCCTGTATGTAATGACCTGCCTGGCAACAGTGAGACCCTAATGAGCACAGGAGAGGGAGGATGCTGTGACACTGCGCTGTGGCTGGGCTGACACTGAGAACCCAATGTGTTTCCCTGGCTGCCGTCTCTGGGGAGCAGACTCCCCACACTGTTAATGAGGCTGTCTCACTGAGCTGTCCAGAGATGACAGTCCTCAGGGAGAATGAAGATCAAGGACAACGCCAGAGGAGACTTCATCTGTCTCTTTTATTATTTTATATATATGAGAGGATAAATAATTCCCTTGGTCTCATCTGTAAATGAGCTACATGTTTTACAAAACACTTAAGACTTTTCATCACAATTGCCCAAAATCTTTACATATATAAGTACGAGTCCAATCAGTTACTTAAGTTTAAATGTACGTATGTGGGGCGCCAGCGTGATTCACTCTCTTTGGCTTCAGACTCTTGGTTTCAGCTAAGGTCATGATCTTAGGGAGTTGGAATGGAGCTCAATTTGGGCTTAGAGCCTCTGCCCAGGGCGAAGTCCNTCCTGCCCAGGGCGAAGTCCTCTTCCACTCTGTGTCTTCCTCTGTGCCTCATGTACACTCTTATTTATTTTTATTTTATTTTTATTATTTATTATGTCAGTTAGCCAACATATAGC
>NW_023214970.1:0-604 GCF_002007445.2 Ailuropoda melanoleuca
AAACTGTGTGCTGAGCATGCAAACTAGTTTTAATCAGATTGTACCCTGTGGGGAATCATAAAAGGTACCGATTCATTTCCTCCTACCCCATTCCACCCTTCGGGGTTGCAACCAAATAAAAACAGCGCGGACCGTAGGACCAACTGGCGCCGCTTGGCGATGACGTCATTTGCGGGGGCGGAAGTGATTACCGTTGGGGTATAGTCCATAGAAGCAGCTGGAAGATATTTTAGCCTTTTCCTTGTAAAGAGTAGCGAACTTATCCTTCTAACTCTTGCAGTTTGAGGTGGCAGCAAAATGCTTGCAGCTCCTAATCACTTTCATCACCACCTGTTACCATGGAAGCTCTCGGGTAGTTAGGCCCCGGCGACTCCGTGTTACGTCACCGTCCAAGCGCGTTTTAGGTCCGGTGGCTCCGCCCTGTCCTGAGGGAGGGGCAGTACTCCTGACGACATCGCCCATGGTGCCTAAGGCCTCTTGGAGAATTTTGAGCTCTATCAGACGCCGTTGGCGTCTAACCCCCACCTATTTCAGGGGTAATCCCTGCCCGCCTTCACACGAGCCGGCCGTCCGGCTGACCCGCCCCTGCCCGGAGTCCCCGCCC
>NW_023214971.1:0-3420 GCF_002007445.2 Ailuropoda melanoleuca
GGTTCAAACTTAAGCAACCATCATCCTAATAGAGACTGCTACATGCATAGGATATTATATACCAACCTAACACTAATCACAAATAGAAAACCGTAAGAGATATGCAGAGAAGAAAAGAAAGGGATCCAAGTATATCGCTAAAGAAAGCAATCAAACCAAAAGCGAAGACAGAAAGAGAAGAAAGGAAGAGAGAAGAACTACAAAAACAAGTAACAAAATGGCGATAACTATATACCTATCAATAATCACTTTGAATATAAATGGACTAAATGCTCACATCAAGACATAGGATGACTGAACAGATAAAAAAGCAAGCCCCACGTATATGCTGCCTATACGCGACTCACTTCTAACCTAAAGACGCCTGCAAGCTGAAAATGCAGGGATGGAAAACAATTATCATTCAAATGGAAATGAAAACAAAACCAAAAATAAGCAAACAAAAACAAGTGAAAAGAAAGCTGGGGTAACAATACTTATATTGGACAAAATAGACTTTAAAACAATGACTGTAACAAGAGACAAAGGAGGATACTACCTAACGATAAAGGGAACAATCCAACAAGGAGATATAACAATTGTAAATGTTTATGCACCCAACATGGGAGCACCCAGATACATAAAGCACCTATTAACAGACATAAAGGGAGTAATCTTCAGTAAAACAACAATAGTAAAGGGCTTTAACACCCCACTTACATCAATGGATAGATCATCCTGATGGAAAAATCAACAAGGAAACTGTGGCTTTGAATAACACATGGGACCTAACTTGCATGGATGGATCCTTAGATGGATCTAACAGATATATTCAGAACATTTCATCCAAAAACAGTATAATACACATTTTTTTTTCAAGTGCACATGAAACATTCTCCAGGACAGACTGCATGTTGGGCCACAAAACAAATCTCAAAAAATTCAAAAAGTCTGATACTGTATCATGCATCTTTTCTGATCATAATGGTATGAAACTAGAGATGTAACAAACACACACACAAATCTGGAAGAACACAAATACATGGAGGGTAAACACCATGGTCCTAGAGAATGAATGGGTCAACCAAGAAATCAAAGATGAAATTAAAAATACATGGAGACAAATGAAAATGAAAACACAGGGGTCCAAAATCTTTGGGATGCAATAAAAGCTATTCTAAGAGGGACAATCAGAGCAATACAGGCCTACCTCAGGAAATAAGAAAATCTCAAACAAACAACCTAACTTACACCTAGAGGAGCTAGAAAAAGGACAAAGCTCAAAGTCAATAGAAGGAAGAAAATAATAAAGATTAGAGTAGAAATAAGTGAAATAGAGACTAAGAAAACAAAAGAACAGATCAATAAAACCAGGAACTGACTCTTTAAAAAGTTCAACAAAGTAGATAAATCTTTAGTCAGATTCAACAAAAAAAGAAAAAGGGAGGACTCAAATAAAATCAGAAATGAAAGAGGAGAAGTAAAATGGACACCACAGAAATTATAAAGGATTATAAAAGAATATTATGAAAAATTATATGTCAACAATTTGGACGACTTAGAAGAAATGGATAAATTCCTAAAAACATACAGCTTCCCTAAACTGAATCAGGAAGAAACAGAAAATCTGAACAGGCTAATTACTAGCAATGAAATTGAATTAGGAATCAAAATCTCCCAACAAACAAAGTGCATGACCAGATGACATCACAGGTGAATTTTACCAAACATTTAAAGAAAAGTTAATACCTATTTTTTTAAAGAATTCCAAAGAATAAAAGAGGAAGGAAACCTTTCAAATTCATTCTAAGAGGCCAGCTTTACCCTGATACCAAAACCAGATAAAGACACCACAAAAGAGAAAAAACTACAGGCCAATATCTGTGATGAACATAGATGCAAAGATCCTCAATATATTTAGCAAACTGAATCTAACAATATATTGAAAAAATTATTCACTATAATCAAGTGGAATTTATTTCAGGGATGCAAGTGTTGTTCAATATTCACAAATCAATGTGATACATCACATTAAAAAATGAAAGGATAAAAACCATATGNGGGGCGCCTGGGTAGCGTAGTCGTTAAGCGTCTGCCTTCGGCTCAGGGCGTGATCCCGGCATTCCGGGATCGAGTCCCAGGCTCCTCCGCTATGAGCCTGCTTCTTCCTCTCCCACTCCCCTGCTGTGTTCCCTCTCTCACTGGCTGTCTATCTCTGTCACATAAATAAATAAAATCTTTGAAAAAAAAATAAAAATAAAAAATGAAAGGATAAAAACCATATGATCATCTCAATAGACGAAGAAAGTCATTTGACAAAGTACAACATCCATTCATCCATTCATGATACAAACCTTCAACTTATACAACTCAACACCAAAAAACCACAAATAATCCAATTAAAAATGGGCAGAAGACATTTCTCCAAAGGCATACAGATGGCTGACAGACACATGAAAAGATGCTCAAAATCACTAATCATCAGGGAAATGCAAATCAAATCCACAATGAAATATCACTTCACACCTGTCAGAATGGTTAAAATCAAAAGCACAAGAAACAACAAGTGTTCACAAGGATGTAGAGAAAAAGGAACCCTGTGCACTGTTAGTGGGAATGCAAATTGGTGCAGTAACCTTGGAAAACAGTATAGAGGTTCCTCAAAAAATTAAAAACAGAATTACCATATCATCCAATAACTCCACCTCTGAATTTTTACCCCCCCAAAACAAAAGCATTAATTTGAAAAGATCTATGCACCCTCTCTTTACCATAACATTATTTACAATAGCTAGGATATGGAAGCAACCCAAGTTCCACCAATATATAAATAGATAAAAAGGCAGTGTGTGTGTGTCAGTATTTGTGTGTGTATATATAATATATATACACATATATAGTGTATATAATATAATGGAATATAATATTTAATATATAATGGAATATATATTCCATATATATAATGGAATAGTACTTAGCCATAAAAAATAATGAAATCTTAACCATTTGCAACAACAACATGAATGGATCGAGAGGATAAAACGTTCAGTGAAATAAGTCAGAGAAAGGCAGGTAACCATATGATTTCGCTTATATGTGGAATTTAAGAAACAAAACAAAGAAAGAAAAAAAAAAAGAGAAAAACCAAACAAACAAAAACTCCAGATTCTTAAACACGGAGAACAAACTGGTGGTTGTCAGAGGGCAGGTGGGTTGGGTAAAACAGGTGAAGGGGACTAAGAGTACACTTATCATGAGCACTGAATAATGTATAGAATTGTTGAATCACCATATTATACACTAAGTGTAAACTAATAAAACACTGCATATTAATTATACTTGAATCTTTAAAATGAATAAAAAAAGACAAGAAGCATACTACATAATGAACGAAGCAAGCTAGAGAAAGATAAACATTTGTCTATATTTTCTCATATTTTA
>NW_023214971.1:3436-7295 GCF_002007445.2 Ailuropoda melanoleuca
TTTTATTTTTTTTTTTTTTTTAAGATTTTATTTATTTATTCGACAGAGATAGAGACAGCCAGCGAGAGAGGGAACACAAGCAGGGGGAGTGGGAGAGGAAGAAGCAGGCTCATAGCGGAGGAGCCTGATGTGGGGCTCGATCCCATAACGCCGGGATCACGCCCTGAGCCGAAGGCAGACGCTTAACCGCTGTGCCACCCAGGCGCCCCTATATTTTCTCATATTTTAAAGAGGAAGCATAATTCCTAAAATTGTGGGCCAATTTTTAAACATAGCATTGAGATTTATAAATTTATACGTATGCTTAGAAAATAAGTAAAAATGGATTAATTATTTCTTGCCACTATCCCAGTTTCCCTACCTGTCTGGATGGTATCCTAGCTGTTGGAATTCTCGTACTTGAAAAACATATATATATGCCATGAAATCATTATGACCTCATTTGTTTTATCAGAGAGCTTATTCACATTTTCCAACATAGTGTGGAGAAAGAAAATTCCATCAACTGAGAAAAACTTTGAAAAGCTTTAAATTTGTGAATGTTCTAACCATCATTCCCCATATGGGATTTTTCCTTATTTCTTTTCCCAAAATTATAGCATATATGCAACTAAAACCAATATCCTCTTTTTCAGCTGCTCAAACTAAGTCAATGGTTTCCAGTAGGGGATGGACTGAACCATGGAGGGCATTTTGTAAATGTGAAGGGACAGTCACAGTAGTCACAACTATTTGGTGGGGTGTTCCTGGCATTTAGCAGATAGGAGCCAGAAATGCTAGGCTTTCTGAAATGTGGCAAATAATTTTTGCATAAACTACAGAATTTGCCAGACATTCATACATTGAAAAATAGTTTATAATTATCTGAGTGTAAAGCCCAATTCCATATTACATATAAATATAAAGTATTTTGCACATTTTAAATATATACCAAAATTTCCAGGAATTAACTATTTATTGTTTACATTGAGGGAAAAGTGTATGTTGGTTTGTTCAAAACTTTCCTAAGAGTTGTTTGTCAGTTTGGAAAAAATACATGATCAGTGGTAATACCATTTGGTGTATTCATGTGGTTTATATAACTTACCTGACAATAGGTAACAGCAGCAACAACAACAACAAAATCAACCTGATATTTAATAATACTAAGGAATAAATATTAAATGTTTTCAGTGTGCTTGATATTATTGTATTCTTTAAGAAGAATCCTTATTGTTTAGAAATACATACTGAAGCATTTTTAGATAAAATTAGATGATGTCTGGATTTGCTTCAAAATAAGGCAGAGTATAGGGAATGGATAGAGATGTAGTAGAAAAAGATGGGTCATGATTTGTAACTGTTGAAGCGAGGTAATGGGTACTTGGAGGTTTGTTGTACATTATGTCTATTTCTTCTTTAAATGATTGGATTTTTCCACAGCAAAAAGGCTAGAGAGCAAGTTTCATTTTGGGATCTGTAGGCTTTAAACATTGCTAGTACTGTCATCATGGCTGTCTCTAGCTTAGGAAGGACAGGGTCAAACAAGAGCTGAATGAGAAAAACAGAAACACCTACTGTTCATGAGGTACAAGTCTTTTCTTTTTAATTTAAATTCAATTAGCCAACATATAGTACATCATTAGTTTTTGATGTAGTGTTCAATGATTCATTAGTTGTGTATAACACCCAGTGCTCATCGCATCACATGCCCTCCTTAATGCCCTTCACCCAGTTACCCCATACCCCACCTACCTCCCCTTCTGCAACCCTCAGTTTGTTTCCCAGAGTCAAGAGTCTGTCATGGTTTGTTTCCCTCTCTGATTTCTTCCCACTCAGTTTTCCCTCCCTTCCCCTATGATCCTCTTCACTATTTCTTCTGTTCCACATATGAGTGAAACCATATAATTGTACATCTCTGATTGACTTATTTCACTTAGCATAATACCCTCCGGGTCCATCCATATTGATGTAAATGGTAGGTATCCATCCCTTCTGATGGCTGAGTAATATTCCATTGTATATATGGACCACATCTTCTTTATTCATTCCTCTATTGAAGGGAATCTCAGCTCCTTCCACAGTTTGGCTATTGTGGACATTGCTGCTATGAACATTGGGGTGCATGTGCCCCTTCTTTTCACTACATGTGTGTCTTTGGGGTAAATACCCATTAGTGCAATTGCTGGGTTGTAGGGTATCTCTATTTTTAACTTCTTAAGGAAACCCTATACCGTTTTCCNATTTTCCAAGTGGCTATACCAGTCTGCATTACTACCAACAGTGTAAGAGGGTTCCCCTTTCTCCACATCCTCGCCAACATTTGTTGTTCCCTGTCTTGTTAATCTTAGCCATTCTAACTGGTGTAAAGTGGTATCTCATTGTGGTTTTGATTTGTATTTACCTGATGAAAAGTGAGGTGGAACCTTTTTTCATGTGGTACATTGTTCTCCACTCCCTCAGTTTCAGTCTGGACGTGTTTTTAAATCTAAAATGAGTCTCTTGTAGATAGCATATGGATGAGTCTTGCTTTTGTATCCAATCTGATACCCTGTGCCTTTTGATGGGAGTGCTTTGCCCATTTACGTTCAGAGTTAACTACTGGAAGATACAAATTTAGTGCCATTGTATTGCCTGCATGTGGCTTTTGTTCCCTAGAGGCTTTCTGTGTCTCTTTAGAGGATCAGAATAAAAATGGCTGTGCCCTGGGGCACCTGGGTGGCACAGTGGTTGGTTAAGCGTCTGCCTTCAGCTCAGGGCATGATCCCTGCGTTATGGGATTGAGCCCCACATCAGGCTCCTCTGCTATGAGCCTGCTTCTTCCTCTCCCATTCCCCCTGCTCTTGTTCCCTCTCTTGCTGGCTGTCTCTATCTCTGTCGAAAAATTAAATAAAATCTTTTTTAAAAAAAAATGGCTGTGGCCTGATGTGCAGTGTGTTCCCACTGCAATCCTCCCAGGGAAGAGTCTATGGGACCTGCGTGCATCACTGCCCTTTGTGTGCCTTGGGACCGAGAACAATTGTGGGCTCCTACGTGTACCTTGCTCTGCTGCTCCTGGGCCACAGCTGGGTGTCACCCTACTGTCCTTTCTGGGGCTACTGCCACCCTGGAGAGCTGTTGCCTGGCCATGGACACAGCCGTTTTGCCCCTCCCAGGGGATGGTAAACAGTCCATGTATTCCAGTCCTTTTCAGGGTGCTCAGGCAGAGAGTGGGTGATGGGTGTCACCCTACTCTCCTTCCCGGGGCTGCTGCTGCCCCGAGAGCTGTTGCCCCGTGGTGGGCGCAGCCATTTTGCCCCTCCGGAGGGATGGTAAACAGCCTGTGCATTCCACTCCTTTTCAGGGTGCTCTGGCAAAGAGCAGTCACTCAACTGGCCAGGCTCGGGGGTTTATGGCAACCCAAGCTGAGAGCCCCCTCCTGGGCTTGCTGTCCCTAACCAGTTTCCCCAATCCACTATTTGGGCACTCTACTGATTCAGACAACCCCCCCAACCCTGGTTCATTCTGTGTCTCCTGGGATCCTGAGACCACAATGACACATCTAGAATTCTGCTCTTTTCATCCCCTGAGCCCCTTTCAGAAAGGGAGGTCTCTCACAGGAGCAGATTTCTAAGGGTTCTGATTTTGCACTCNAGGAGCAGATTTCTAAGGGTTCTGATTTTGCACTCTGCGGCGGTTATATCACTTTCCAGTAGCTGGCTTATGGAGGCTCCCTCCTCCTCCCTCCATTTATCTTCCAATATTCCCCCCCCCCTGCAAATTCACATCTCTGCACCTTCTACCTTGCAAAAAGCAGTCACTTTTCTACTTGTAGAGTTCCAGATATATTTTCTTATATCTCAGGCTGAATTCATGGGTGTTCAGTATCATTTGATAGATA
>NW_023214972.1:0-605 GCF_002007445.2 Ailuropoda melanoleuca
AAAAAAAAAAAAAACAAAAACAGTTAGCTAAAGCAACAAATTACCACAGCAATGATAAGAAAATAATAAGATACAGTTAAAAAATAATTTTGGTGTGATTGATATCAGTAGTGAATAGTTTAGTCATCAAAATGAATTAAAGCTAATGCCTTTAAAAATCATAAAACTATATATATTTTTAAAATACAAATCTTACAAAGGTATATATTTTTGGCTACTCTTTTCATGTAGGCCCAAGACAATTGTTAAAGCATAATGTTCTCAAAAGTATCTTTCTTTCCCAAAACACACATAATAAGCATTCTACCTTCCATTGTTGTTTTTGTAAAGCAAATATTTAAAGATGATTGCAAAATAATCTGATGTCACAATTCTTTTTTTTAACAGTTTTTCCTTCAATTTATATGCTTGTATCAACAGTGAATTTTTTTTAGACACTCAGGGCATTTTGTTACAGGATGTCTTCTTTCCCTAAAGCTCACCTAAAGTACATCTTCTTAGATGTCCATTTTTGCTTCCTTTAAAGTACAGTAAGGGGGGTAATCAGAAGGGGGAATGAAACATGAGAGACTATGGACTATGAGAAACAAACTGGGGGCCTCGGG
>NW_023214973.1:0-605 GCF_002007445.2 Ailuropoda melanoleuca
AAAAAAAAAAAAAATCCTAAATGCAATTTTTAAAAGTAGGATGACTATATCTTTCTGCACAAGTGGACTTCACATCTTGAGTTTTATAACCAAGGACACAGAAGCAACCTAAACTTCCAGTGAGCTTGATTTGGGATACAAAAAAAGGAGTCTTGTGATCATTAGGCTCTCCCAGATATTCGAGTTTCTTTTCTGATGAGAAAAGCCCTACCCTCTGTAGGTCAGTGCAGAGCCAACCCAGGAAGATCTAGGCCAACACATGAGAAAAAGACCAAGAGAAGTAAGTAGATGACAAAGACACTTGGCATTTACAGGGCCCCTTTCAAAATGAAGCTTGTATAAAGTATTGTCGCAAGAAGATTAGAAGGCCAATGCTCCAGAGGTCTTCTCAGGACTGTTCCCCTGGTTCACGGACTGACTTTGGGCAAGCCATTCATTTCTCCCGCCTCATAACCTGATCTGGAAAACAGAGATAAATGGGACCAGCCTCGTTGGTATGGTCTGTTGAAGTCTCTGGATAAAACGTGTGAAGATGGGGCGCCTGGGTGGCACAGTGGTTAAGCGCCTGCCTTCGGCTCAGGGCATGATCCTGGCGTTCTGGGATC
>NW_023214974.1:0-605 GCF_002007445.2 Ailuropoda melanoleuca
AAAAAAAAAAAGATCAATAATGTATATAAATCATTGGCCAGACTAATCAAGAAAAAGGGGCACCTGGCTGGCTCAGTCAGTGGAACATGGGACTCTTCATCTTGGGGTGTGAGTTTGAGCTCCATGTTGGGTGAGCTTACTTAAGAAAAAAAGAAAAGAAAAAAGGGAAAAGCAAAAATAAAGTTCAGTATGTTGAAGCTAAGAACTTTCAAAACCATCAAGTCCCATCTTCTTTTTAACAGCCTTTCCTTTGTGTATCTTCTTTGGCAGATAAATACTTTCAGCATTTTTCTTGAAAATCTTAACTAGATCACTAGACACAATTTCTACTTTCCATGTTACTGAATGTAGCTGTGTTGTTTAACTTTCTGCCACTGCATAATGAGATTTCCGTTCTTCTGGTTTTAATAAGATATCCCACTTTCCTTTAAGTTGCCTCAAAGGTCAGAATTTTACTACCAATCATCCAAGGCAGTTTATTTATTTATTTATTTAAAGATTTATGTATTTGAGAGAGAGAGCACACAAATATGCACGAGTTGGGGGAGGGGCAGAGGCAGAGAGAGAATCCCAAGCAGACTGCCTGATGAGCATGGAGCCTGACA
>NW_023214975.1:0-605 GCF_002007445.2 Ailuropoda melanoleuca
ACATTATCCATTGTTTTTTCTGATGGAACCTTCTTAGCCAAATGGAATTACCTACCCATGTCAGATTAGCACAGGTGAATTTCTCTTTAGTATGTCTCACTCCTTTTCATGCCTATTGCTTCTTTTAAGAGGCTTTTCCTAAAACTTCTGGTTTTTTTTCTCTTTATCTTGCCCCTCTTCTCTTTAATCCTCTTCAAATTGCTTCTCTCATATGTCTTTCTACAAAGATCTTGTGCAAATGATTTATAGGCTGACCTTTATAATTGTGTTTATTACTAATAGTGTACTGTTTTCCTGGGTCTGGGTAACACATGCTTATTTTTAATTCCATTTTAATATTTCACTATAAAGAAGGACTGTAATGGCAGGACTGGGACTGCGGCAAGATGAGAGAACAAATTTTTGGTGAGTTGGGTGTCATTTTTGAAGGACTTACCCCCACCTACCCAGAATCCCTCAGAGTGACCCTACCCTCAATTCACCAAGACTGTAGAAATACTTAGAATTTCTTATAGATTATTTTATGTGAAAATTATAAAGTGGTTTGTATTAGACATCAATAATACAGGAATTTGGGAAGTAAGAACATGATTTCATCTGTCATC
>NW_023214976.1:0-605 GCF_002007445.2 Ailuropoda melanoleuca
GCTACTATTGACTTTCTGATGATACTCAGAAAAAGACATATCTGCTTGCAGACTGTGGTTGACCATGAGTAGCTGAAACCACAGAAAGCAAAACCACGAATACAGGGGGACTACAGTACATACTCCTTGGCTAGTATCAACTTTGAAATAGATGTGAGAGTAGATGAGTTTCTCCACAAATATACTTTAAAGGTAATAATGGATAGACAGTCCATTCCCGAGATTGTTGTCTTCAAAATATTTCTAGTATTTTCTTCTTAGATAGATGGTTAGAAAATGATATGATAATTTGATTTTTTACCAATAATAAATGAACTTTTGACTCTGAATAGCCTTTTGATAGAATGTGCTTTAAGTCCCAAATGAGAACGAACTTCAGGTATATTTATTTTATAGAAATGTTAATATCCTTTGTAGTTTATATAATGAAATTGATAATTCCCTTTAGAGACAAATCTGGTTGGGAAATAGGTGGGATTTTTTTTAAAAGATATGAATTTAGAGGCTGCTAGAGTACAGAATAGCTGATTCTAGACTGATTGGATCCCGAAGTAAACAAAACATGTTTTGTGTCTCACACATTTGTTTTCTTTGTGAATACTTTT
>NW_023214977.1:0-605 GCF_002007445.2 Ailuropoda melanoleuca
AAACTTTCCTAGCAATCAATCCTCTTATACTTGATGGCATTTTAAGAATTAACTTTGTTTATCCAAAACCTTCTTTTCTAATGAAATTATTTCAGTATCGTTTCTGTGCCCGGTACCAGGGACATACTTGGGAGCTCTCTCTGCATGTGGAAGGATGATCTTTAGGTCATAAAGTTTTTTCTTCTAAAATCCTGAGGTATTTTCTTTTCTGGTGGTGTTTAACGTAAGTATTTATAAACCTGCTCTTACTATAAGTGTGCGATTGTGTGCCCATCGTTCCACAGAAATATATGGGCAATCGAATAACGGTTTACTTTTCATGCACATATTCCAGAATCATAAAGACACAACTTAGATGCTTTAATATTACTCGTCATTTTCAAGGGACCTCACGATAATAGTGCGATGCCTAGCACATAGCCCTTAGAATCTGAGATTCCTGAGAACTTCTCCCAACAACGTTCTTTCGCCTTTCCTATCGAGTTTACTGGGGGTTTTCCAGTCCTGCTGTGGCTCTCACCACCCTTCATCTAGCTGGCTTATGGAAAAGGCACTGCAAGGTGATTCGGCCTCCCTACCCAATCTCTTGAAACCATCACCACAAA
>NW_023214978.1:0-605 GCF_002007445.2 Ailuropoda melanoleuca
AAAAATACCTTCATACTTTCATATCTTAGTGTCTATTGCCTATTCCTGGATAACATTTTTGAAGACAAAGGTATTTTCTTATTTCTATTAAGAAATAAGATATGTTACGCTAAGGAAGAAAACAATATATACACAGATTTAGTTATAGATTAAATATTATCAGATTCAGAAAGTTCCTAAATCATTCCCCCTACTCAGTTCCCTGAAAGACTATAAAATAGTTGTTTATTTGAAAGTTTTGATGCCAGGAACCTTCACATTTGTAAACATGTAACCAGGTTTCACTATTGAGCCTAGGATCAAAGTTGGTAGTTACAACTTTATCTATTTTAGATGAAAGTGTTCAGAAACAAACAGTAGTTTCCCTTTTATCTTTACACAGGACCTGTGTTAAGTTCAGAGTTTATAAAGGAAGAAAATGCCTTAAATATACCTGTTTCTTCATTTCTAGTAAGAGGTCATGCTAGCAGGTAGGTTATGCAGACTCACATATGCACTTGACCATCAGCACATTTGGCAAACAAACTTTCCAGTACTTTATCAGCTTCAAAAGACTTGCATCGTTAGTATTTAAAATGAGAAGTTTTCCGACGTGAGGAGGCAGG
>NW_023214979.1:0-605 GCF_002007445.2 Ailuropoda melanoleuca
AAAGATGCCCAGCATCAATAATCATTAGGCAAATGCAAATCAAAACCACAATGAGGTATCACATTACACCTGTCAGCATGGCTATTATCAAAAATACAAGAAATAACAAGTTTTGGCAAGGCTGTGGAGAGAAGGGAACCATCGTACACCGTTGTTGGGAATGTAAATTGGTGCAGCCACTTTGACAAATAGTATGGTGGTTCCTTGAAAAAAAAAATAGAGCTACCATATGATCCAGGAACTCCAATACTGAGTATCTATCCAAATAAAATAAAAACACTAATTTGAAAAAATATATGAACCCCGATGTTCACTGTTGCACTTTTTACATTAGCCAAGATATTGAAACGATATAATTGCCCATCGGTAGACACATGCATAAAAAGGATGTGGTATATGCACAAAGGAATACTACTCAAGCATAAAAAAGAACAAAATCTTGCCATTTCCAACAACATGGATGGACTTTAAGGAGATTATGCTAAGTGAAGTAAGTCCGACAGAGAAAAATAAATACTGCATGATTTCACTTATATGTGGAATCTAAAAAACAAAACAAAACAAACAAAACAAAACCCAGACTTAGAGATACAGAGAACAAATTA
>NW_023214980.1:0-605 GCF_002007445.2 Ailuropoda melanoleuca
AATATTCATTTCTATTAAATGCTTTTTCTACATCTTTGAGATATTCACAATCATTCTACCATTTTATCCTCTTAAAAAGTGAGTTATGTTCATTTTTTTAATATTAAATCCACACTCATGATCCTTTTTATATATTGCTGGATTCAACTAATAATTTGCTTAAGAAACTTGGTAAGTATGTTATTAGAGAGATTGGTCTGCATTTTTCTTTCTGGTTAAAATTGTCAGATTTTATTATTAGTGAAATCTGATTTCATAAAAATCTGCTAAGTATATAGCAGACTCTGGAAGAGTTTGTATACTACTGTGTTGTTTTCTCTATTTTAAAATGTGACTTCTGTTGCCCCCCATCCCTGAGCACACATGCATATACATTGTCGACCTGATATGATTATGAACTTCAATGTTGATACGGTTGAGATGGTACTTCCACAGCTTCACTCTCACACCAGGTTTGTTTCTCTAGCCGAGTATAAAGAACGAATGCAAATAAGTCTTGGCCATAAGGAGGATTTTGTGCAACATTACACACTAGAAATATTCAAGTCATAGTGCTGCATTCTTTGGATTTGTTGGTATTTTTAATCAATACCTATAATTCAGCA
>NW_023214981.1:0-592 GCF_002007445.2 Ailuropoda melanoleuca
GCGGAGGATGAGGGCATAGGAGAGGAAGATGAGCAGTGAATCCACGCCAACAGTGCAGGCCACGACAAAGAACCCATATATGTGATTGACAATGATGCTAGAGCAGGCCAGCTTCATGATCTCTAGGTGCAGACAATAGGCGGGCCAGCACATGGGAGCGGCAGTACTGGAAGCGTTTAAGGAGGAATGGCAGGGGCAGGATGAGCAGGGCACTTCTAAGCATTGAGCTCAGCCCCATCTTGACAATGCGTGTGGGTGTCAAGACTGTGGAGTAACGCAGTGGGTTGCATATGGCCACATAGCGGTCAATGGACATGGACAATAGAACTGAAGACTCTACCAGAGACAAGGTATGGATGACAAAGAGCTGAGTGAAGCAGGCGGGTATGCCAATCTCTCTGGCATCAAACCAGAAGATGCCCAACACAGTGGGCAGTGTAGANGTGTAGGCAGTGTAGATAGACAAAGGCCCAAGTCTGTCAGGGCCAGCATGGCAAGAAATAGTACATGGGTTCATGGAAGGTGACATCCGTACGGATGACGTGGAGGATGGTAAGGTTTCCTACAATAACTGTCAAGTAGATGAAGCAGA
>NW_023214982.1:0-612 GCF_002007445.2 Ailuropoda melanoleuca
TTTTTTTTAAATTTCTTCTCTGCTTTTCTTGGTGCTTCTTTTATTCCATTAATTTCTTCTATTTCTGCCAGTTATGTATTCTCTGTTTTTCAATAGACAACATCAAGAGCACATAATTTTAGGGTTTTAAGGAATCTTAGAGATGAATGAATCAAAATACCCTTGGGTACTGCAACCTATGCTTAACATCCTTAGGAAGTGGTTGTTTAAATGGAGAATTTGAAAGTCAAATGAGATTAAAGTGACCTATTTGGCTATGATAAGTGACAAGAGTGAGATTTAAATTCAGGTTTCTTCCTATTCCTCATCTAGTGGGTGAATGTTTTAATAATAGAAAGATGGGGAGCGGGTCTAGTAAACACAGGGAAGGTGGGTTAGGAAGGAGTTAGCAGGGGAGGCCTAGTTTCAAGAACAACAATGTTGGGTTGNTGGGTCTAGTAAACACAGGGAAGGTGGGTTAGGAAGGAGTTAACAGGGGAGGCCTAGTTTCAAGAACAACAATGTTGGGTTGGATAGGAATAAGAGTTTTAGAAAAGATGTCAGGGGCGCCTGGGTGGCTCAGCGGTTAAAGCGTCTGCCTTCGGCTCAGGGCGTGATCCCGGCATTATGGGA
>NW_023214984.1:0-605 GCF_002007445.2 Ailuropoda melanoleuca
TTTCCTGCACGCCCGCCACCGCGCACCTGTTCCCCTGCCCCTGCTTCCACACCGCTGCTGTCCTGCAGCCTCCACCTGTGACATTGCACCAGCAGAGGCTGACCCCTCTCCCCGCCAGTGGAGAAAGCCGGGACCCTCCAGAGACGCCCACCACCCAAGGCCATCTTCTTCTGAACTCTCCTGGGGAACTTTATCCTGTCTTTCTTTCTAGACCGTTTGCATCTGCCCCGCCAGCAAGGGCCGAATGCACTGGAGCTCCTCAGGCGTAATTTGATTAAGACGTTGAATCACCCTCATAAAAACAAAGTCCTAGAATAATCCAGGTTGGCAGCTGGAAAAATGAACTGGGGCCCCTCACACCCAAAAAGCTAGATGCAAAACACAAGGACACCACCGACATCCCACCACACAGTCCCATTTCCTCCATGCTGACCTCCTGTGCAAAGGCCCTGTGGTTAGCTACCTTTAAGCACTGAAGATGCTGACCTCTTGCATTCCTATCACAGAAACATGTCCAAACCTCCACTGCTGGGCTCTCCCTATTACTGCCAAGAAAGAAATGAGAACAAACAGCTACTTACCTCATTCCCACTCTGCATAAATTC
>NW_023214985.1:0-605 GCF_002007445.2 Ailuropoda melanoleuca
AAGAAAACCCAGCAATACCCTGTCCCCTCCCACTGCAAGCCCCTGCTTCCTAGAGGCAACTACATGAAAGGATTGTACCAGTCTTTGGCTGTTTCTTCTGGCATTCACCACTCCCAGCCCCCTTCCCCTTTGTCATCTCCCAGTCAGAGGCTGAAGAGCCAAATACTTTTCTTAAGCTTCCTTGCAGCTAAAGATGGTCGTGTGTCCCAGTTATGGCCATGAGGGGGTTGCTGGGAGGGGGTGCTTCTGAAAAGGCTTTTGCTTTCTGAGACACGCAGAGCTGACACCGTCCCTTTCCTTCTTCTCTCTGCCTTGAGTAGAGTCATGCTGCCTGGAGCTGTGACAGCAATCTTGTGACAGTGAGGGGATGAATATGAGGGTGAAGATGAAACACATGAAGGAAGAAAAAGTTAGAGCCTGGTTCCTGATGGCCTCATTGAGCAGCTGAATCCATGCCACACTGATGTTAATAATAAATGAACTTCCTGAAACATAAATAAATGAATGAATAAATAAAGCCAGATGTGTTTAAGCCACTGTCAGTTTGGTTTTGTGTTGCTTGTAGCTGAAAGGATTTTTAACTGAAGGACCACCATGTTTCTATA
>NW_023214987.1:0-605 GCF_002007445.2 Ailuropoda melanoleuca
TTTTTTTTTATCATAGCCAACCGAAGGGGTGTGAAGTGGTACTTCATTGTCGTGAATGGGCTTTTAAAATCTCCACATGTACATAACAATTTAGAGGACCATGAATATGCTCAAGGTTGGACAAATACTGAACAAATGTCAGAAAAGTCCCTACCCTTTAACTTCCGGCTTGCCTTCAGTTTCTGTGAAAGCAGGAAGTGAAGAGCAAGGTAGAATTGTAAACAGACTGGGTAAGCATTGAAGAAGCTGTTCTGTAAACATTAGGAGGGGGTTTTTATTTTTTTTTCTCTTTCTTTTATTTGCCTTGCTCCATACTTTAAAGAAATTATGTTAAAACACTACTTGACCACCTAAGTAGTGAAACTGATTCCAGTGGCAAAGCACATCAAAGAATACAGAGTTTACAAAAGTAGAAAGACACTAAACAAACAACAACAACATAATCCACAGTTGGCAAGCAGCAAAAACTAACATTGAGGAGGCAGAGAATCTAATTTCCAGTTTCCACATTATAATATTCAAAATGCCTAGGTTTCAGGGGCGCCTGGGTGGCACAGTGGTTGAGCGTCTGCCTTCGGCTCAGGGCGTGATCCCGGCGTTATGGG
>NW_023214988.1:0-605 GCF_002007445.2 Ailuropoda melanoleuca
CCTGGGGCAGCCCCACCCTCTCCACCAAAGGCAGCCTGGCAGGAACCCCAGTGTTGGTTTCTGCCTTTAGAAAGAAGTCTTCATTCAGGGTTCTAACTACAAAAGTGAAAGACACTTATAAAACCGTACAGGTTTTATATATATGAGATAAAAACCCGGGAGGGCGCTCCCTTCCCCCAGTACCTATCTCCAGAGGCGGCCACACTCAGCACTTGGATGTGTGTCCTTCCAGTCTCTTCTGAACAGCTGTGCCGAGGTAGGGTGCACAGACCCCAGAGGTCCCCCGTGAGAGTGGGGGCTGCAGTCATCCTTCATGTGTTCGCGGAGTTGCGCACACATCACGGGGCCTGTTTCCAGGTGGGAGCTGGCTTGCCTCAGCCTCTCACCAGGAAACCAGAGTCTCCTCCTGTCCAAGCGGTGAGACCAGGCTTCCCCCCGTGAGCACCTGGACCCACACAGGCGCTCTCACCCTGAGCCTTAAAGCACCACCTTCACAGGGCCCCAGGGGCAGCCACCTGCCCTCGCCTGGGAGAGGGAGTCTCCGCTCGCTCTTACCTACCACCCCCCCCCCGCCGCCGGACCTGCCGGGAGCATCAACAGCAGCC
>NW_023214989.1:0-605 GCF_002007445.2 Ailuropoda melanoleuca
AAAAAATGGGCTGGGGAGCATTTTGGTTCATCAAGTTCTCATGTGCTATCATTGCTAATGTGTGCTAACCTTGCTTAATGAACGCAAGACACTTTCTGTCATTAACTGGAATAAATAAGTCAAGAGTACCCCATGGCATGTCCTCAAGTAGGTGTTCTTGGTCTGTATGCTACATGTTTGGGGGTTCACCAAAGTTCTAATTTAAAAATCCCCATTCTAAGTACTGTGTTCACTCGTGACCTGACCGAGAATGTAGAAGCAAAATAAAACAAAAAAGTCACCTGTTAATCCCTTGCTATATGTCAGAACCCTTCACATGTGATACGTTGCATTGATGGTGAGCATGTGTAAGCACACACAGGGACACACACACAGGTACACACAGGTGCACACACACAGGCATGCACACAGCATATACCCAAGCTCACACATAGGTACACACACACGCACACACAGGCACAGGTGCACACACAAGCACACACAGGTGCACACACATGCACAGACAAGCACACTCGGGCGCACACATGGGTACACACAGGTGCACACACAGGTACACACAGGCATGCACACAGCATATACCCAAGCTCACACACAGGTACACACAC
>NW_023214990.1:0-605 GCF_002007445.2 Ailuropoda melanoleuca
CTGGATTCATGCGGCTGCTGTCTGGGCAAGGGGACTTTAGTTTTTATAATACCAATCTTGTTTGGTTCTGCTCCCCCCTCCTCTCCTCTCCCTACTTGCCCCTTTTTCTTTTCTTTTGTCTCTTCTTTCTCTAGGCTTCTCCCCTTTTCTCCTCCCTTCCTTTTATAGGTGCCAAGGCTCTCAACATTTTTAAAAGCCAAGTTCTGGAGGTTGACCACCTCTGATCACCTATCTCCCAGTCCTCACTTTCTAGGTTAAAAAAAAAAAAATCAACACCTCTGTGTAATGATCAAACAAGCATTAAACAAGCAAATTAGGCTGGGGTGGGGACATTATGTATACATTTGTTTTAGCAATATAAGAATGACTCATGTTTGAATCATTATGCATACATTTAATGGAGTTTAGTGATGAGGAAATTATGGGCCAAAATGTTTACTGTTGACACAAATTTGCATCATTAACATGATAGGGTTAACTAACGTACAGGAAAATAAAATACTGATGAAGTACATGAGTAGTAATTCACAGCAGGAATTGCTAAACCATGATTAATTCAAGACAATGATGGTAGATTATTCTTCTGTCCTTCATGAAAATCACAA
>NW_023214991.1:0-605 GCF_002007445.2 Ailuropoda melanoleuca
CCCCCCCATGATATCAGTGAGACACTACACAACATACAAAACACAAAATAAAACACATAAAAGCTGTGCGTCTAGGGATTGTGTGCACACAAACTGGTCATTTTTTACACCAGAAGGAAACACTGATAGACTGAATCCTCTAAAATTCAATTACAGACAATTCAAACCTGGTTCAGAGTCTGAATTTTCTCTTGGCACGTCATCATAAATGGCTTCTTCTGGATCTGGAATAAAAAGAGGGAAACATTAAAAACCAACCAAGACCACCCACGTACAATTTACACTGTTTAGGACCACAGCCTCTTATGATGCTGTAATTATTTAGAAAGTTAGTCTGTAAGGGCTAACTGGTGATAACCTACCAAAACATAAGTATTACTTCTGGGACAGGATGTTTCCTTGGGATTGAAGGATGACACTACACGAACCAGCTGCAAAATCTCTCCAACAGGGAGTTTTGTGGTTTCTAGACCAATTTAGTCCATTATTTTGTGTTCATCTATGTATCTCTATGTGGCTCTTCATAAATATTTTTAAGTTTACGAAGTTAATGTGTTCTGATATGCAAAAAAATGCAAAGGTGCTGTACACAGTTTCAGAAATAA
>NW_023214992.1:0-5504 GCF_002007445.2 Ailuropoda melanoleuca
AAGCTGCGATGGCGCAGACAAGTTCAGGGGACAATTGTTGGCTGGCACATTCAATGTGACGCTGTGACCAAAACAATTTTAAATCAGGTGCTGGAAGTAAGACTGCTAGTTTCGAAATTATCCCAAGCTAAGAAGACTCCTGCATTTCTGGACCATCGATGTGGCTTACCTCATTAGGAACAGAAGGAGGAAAGTCACACGGAAATTCTGGGTGCTCACATCTGCAATTCCCATTAAGAAAAGTGGGCTGTGGAAAACCTGCCGCTTGCCAAGTGGACATGGGAGGGGGGAGGCCCGCTGCCCCAGCGAGCACACGATCAGCCAAAGACGGGAGACAACGGTTTATGTGAAAACTGTTCCGTGGCTGCTTTCTGTTCTGAAGCTACGATTTTTAAGAGGGAGTGAAAAGAATAAGATTTTGCCTTTGTCATTATAAAGTGTCTCTTTTCTAAGAAGCTTAAACCCCAGCATCTCATTTTCTTATTTTCTNAACGGGCCCCTGGGGGAGGGAAGCGTCCATCGTGCCCAGTCTGTGGCTGCCGTGCCCTCATAGTGACCAGAGGGCCAGGGCATCCCTGGGTCAAAGTGTGTCAGCTGAGGACACTTCAGCATGAGAAGATGAGGACCTGGAAGCTACCGCATGCCGTCGGCACCCCAGAGGGTTCCTACAACTTCCGGATTCCCCCTTGTCTGGCACCCTCTTGTCCTGACCCTCCAGGCCTCCCAGGAGAAGGCCGAGGGGACCCCAGCAGAGCCAGGAAGGCAGACCAGGCAGAGAACTCCTTGTCTCATGCTCCAGGTCTTGGGAGAGATGATTTCTCCTCCCTGTGGTCCTTGAGCCCTCCCTGTCCTCCAGTGAAGGCCAGACTTGGAGGGAGGCCACCTCCCACCCCGGGCAGCGGGTCTTGGCCACATGGCCCACACTGGCCTGCATGTCTGGACAAAAAGAAGCCATTTGCGCCTTGGCATCACCCACCAGGGGCTCCTCGTTGGGCTCACAGCCAGCAGCCTGTGGCCGCATGCCAAGGGATCGTGCCCAGATGTGCTGGTATAAACAGCTGGTCCAGGAGTCAGGTGATGGAGAGCCCAGCCAATTATGTTTCTACAGCTCATCCATGACTTATACTCTTGATTAATAACCCAAACAAAGACATTGTTTCTGTTTGTGGATTTTTTTTTTTCCAAACACACAGATATGTAGTAAATGTAATAACTACGGGAATCACCTTCACAAGGAGAATTCAATCAGGATGAAGCAAACACCTGGTACACCTGACCGCACACCACGGAGCTGCTCCCGTGAAAGGAGGGGAGGAGGGAGTGAGGGGAGGGGAGGGGGGAGGGGACAGAAGCAAAATTTAGGGGCTCTGGTGCAGCACCAGAGATGAAAATAAGAAGAGCGGGGGGGCGGTGACCCCAAGTCCTGAATGGATCTGCCGTCAGAGGCCAGGTCACCTTTCACTGCAGCATGGAGACCGTTTCAGGTTGAGGAAGGGAGTGCGCATGGACATCAGAACCTTTATTTTTTTTAGTGTGCACCTTATATTTCAGAGCAGTTTTAGATTCATGGCAAAACCGAGCTGAAGCTACAGAGTGTCTCCACATCCCCACGGAGGGCTGAGCGGACTCCACAGGGAGGAAGGGCCCCAGACCGTGGGTGCCCCAAACGTCGTCTGTCAGTAAGGGACGTGCCGGCATCCTGTGGACCGAAAGTGACCATAAATATCGTGTCCCTCTGCTCCTGCTCCGTGGAAGGCTAGGGGGGATGGGCTAGGACCAGGGTCAGTCCACCGGTATTAAAAGAGTGTTAACCAGTTTGGAAACACCTGAAGCCGGGAAGGCTGTGGATGTGGCTGGAATGTGCATGGGAAGTTGAGCAGGGACGTGCACACAGGCCAGAACCCTGGGCTGCTCAAAGTCGGCTCAGCGGTGCAGTTTGGCGTGAAGCCATTAGCCCTGGTGTGGCTGGGAGTGAGCTGGGAAGAAGAGGGGTTTCCAAAGGGAAGTCCAAGTGATTTGTAAGCCTCATCCCACCAGCATTCAGACATCTTCCCCCTGAAGACAGCCCGATATCAGCAATCACATCAGTGTGTTCCTGTGGCTAGCACTGACCCGATTCCCCTCACAGCACAGGCTATCAACGGGACCTGTAGCTTGGCTCCTCCCTGGTCTTCTCCTCTGCCTCCGTTTACCTTCCTTCCCGTACAGGGTCAGCCCAGCCGGGCTCCTGACTCTTTAATACACTTCTGTGTTGCTTTCGAGTATCATTTATGGTTTATCCCAGTTAACACCCAGTGAGGACTTGAAGTAATTTCTGCAATCTCATAAAAGGTAATGCAAAGAAATTGAAATTTTAAATATTTTTAAATAGTGGAACTACAGAACAAAATGTCTTCACATTTTAAGTACTTAAACAGAATCCAAGTGACTCCAGCCTGGGAACATGAGCCTCCCCTCTCCCCCGGTAACCCACACGTCTCCAGCTCCTCCCCAGCACAGCAGCTCCTCACTGGTGGCTGCTTCCCTGTGCCCATCAACTCCCATTTAGACGCAGAAGCTACACACGCTATGCAGCCAGGGACCGTGTCTCTCAGTCCCCACACACTCGTGGCTCCCACCACTAAGCTTCACACATCACAGCTTCACAATCCACAGCAGATGGATGGTTGGATGGATGGATGGATGGATGGATGAAAGGAAAGATGGGTGGGGAGATGTGTGGATGGTACAGGGGTGGATAGATGTATGGATAGACAAAGGAAGAAAGGGTAAATAGATGGAAGGATGGGTGGGTAGACGGATGGTTGGATGACAGGTGGATGGATGGATGGATGGAAGCATAGATAGAAGGAAAGAAGGAAGGGTGGATGGGTATGTAGCTGGATAGATGGATGATGGGTGCATAGATGGATGGTGGGTGGGTGGGTAGATGGATGATGGATGTTTGGATGAATGAGTGGGTGGTCCTTTTCTGAGACTCAACGTTGGGGAAAGAATAGCTGGTTTTTCATCAGTTTCTCTAAGGCATGCAAAATAGGACATTTTCCGAGAGAACTCCCAAAGCTTCCAGGAGTCATTTGGGCAAATCGTGTTAGTAATTCAACATGCCAAACACAAACAACTTTCATTGTGGAGCCACCATATTGTAACCCAAGATAATCCAATTCTGATGCTGAATGTTCGACAACATTTCTTTCGAGATTACAAAAGATCAAAGCACAAAACTCACATAGAAGAAGTCTTTAATTGTTTGACAGAGCTCCCCAGAATTTGAAAAACCACTGGTTGGTGGAAATTCGTCTTCATTCCAGAATTGCCACAAAACTGAAACCCTGCAGTTATATTTGATAGGACTGAAGAGCCCTCTACTGGCAGCTTAAATGAACTGTCCAGTGTAGCCGGAAAAGTTCAATTATGAATTAATTACATCTCATTGCCCATGACCTCAAACTATCTGTGGGTAATTTAACTGAAGACTTTTCATTGCTAAATGAAAATTAAAAGAGCAAAGGATACCATTTTTCATTAACAAATTGGCAGAGTTTTTTATTGTTAACACTTGTTAAGGAGAGGCCTGTAGAAAAACAGATCCACTTACGTACGGCTGGAGAGAGTGTGAGCAGAGAATCTCCAGGTGGGCAGGAAGATAACATGAGCAAAAACGTGAACAACACAAGCCTTGCGACCCAGCAGCTGCGGGTGTGGCCTCGTTCTAAGGGAATGACCCGTCATGTGTCCCCAAAACCCATAGAACCACTGTTTAATTTCATGAGAAGGCAGAAACGTCCCAAAGATTCAAAAACAGGAGGTTCGGTCAGTAAATTATGGGACTTTGTGTTAAGATGATGTTGGATAAATAAATTTCACCTGCGTGAACCAGAACGTAAGGCAGTGCTGGAGGAACAATCTCGTTTTAGCAAATACACACGTCGAGGAAGGTCTGTAAGGACAGGAAATGTTTGATGATTCACTTAAAGGGAGGAGGCAAAGACTGTTGTCTGTGTGTCTGGATATGGACTCTGAAAATTTTGCCGATGAATACTGCTTTTGCAGTAACAATAAGAAAGGACCAAATTTCCGCGAATTTCCATGTTTTTAAATCTTGGTCTGTCCTCCCTTTGTACCTGCAAACAACCCTTGTCTCAGAGACGTGCAGCCTGCACCAGCAACAATCCTTCCCTCCCGCTCCCTGGGGAAGGAAGACAGCCCTTCTCCCTCCGAGGTCTTCTCCTGACTCCCCTCCCATTCCATGCCACCTCTGGTCTCCGTGCTCCCCATCCTTCTGAAAGAACGCTCCCTGTCTCGATCTCTGACCATTCACACCTCAGCCCCCTGTCACCTGGCTTCTGTCCCCTCCATGCCCTGCCAAGGCCACCAGGGACCTCCAGAATGCCAGGCCCTTGGGCCAGCACTGGCCACCGTTGCCCCCTGCCTTCCTGCATCCCTGACCTCCCTCGGCCCTGGGGACGGCTCTTTCTTCTGGGCCCTTTTTTCTCTCCGGTGCTGCTCTTCCCTGTCAGCCTGAGCCCTTCTGCTCCATTGGCGTCTTCACCCCTGGCCCCACTCGTGGGGAGCCCTCACCAGGCTCATCCACCCCCCTCCTTCACTTATGAGCTCCTGCCATCCATTTGCACATGACCAGCCTGTCATGCCTCACATACCACCAGAGGGATTTTTCTAGAACACATCTAGGATCAAAGTTCTTGATTCAAGTCCCTAACAGACTCTCCACAGCTTCCAGGATAAAAGCAAGTTCCGCAGCATTTTGACGGCCTCTGTGATGCCTTTGTGACCCCAGGCAGCCCCATGAGGAGACACTGAGCCCTGCGCCCCCGGCTCTTGTCCCCAGCATGGCCGGTGCACCCCCCTCTCCGGGCTCTGTGATCTTCTAGAGACCATCAGAAGCTCTGTCTGCTCTAACCTTTATCTGCAATCTCCATTCCTGGTTCCCTGCCTGACCCACTTCTCCCTCGTGCTGTCATTAGTGATCCTTGCCCATTTTCTTTGGGCCCCCCTCAGAAGCTGCCCCCCTGCCCATGGGAAGGGCCTTGAGGGCAGGGGCCCCAGCACTGAGCACAGCGCCTGGCACCTCAGAGCTCCTCCAGAAGCACTAATGAAGGAAGACATGCAACAACAGCTCTCATTCCACATTCTGGGCCAAAAACTGTAAAGCCCTCTTTCCCTCCCATGACAGCCTTTGAACTATTTGAAAACAGCTCCCTCACGCCCTTGAGTCTTCTTTTCTTCAAGGAACAGTCTCATCCCTTAGATGGCTCGTGGTGGGAGAGGCTGTCCGCTTGGGGGTGCCCAGAATCCATGCCTCTCTTCTGTGCCCGGAGCTGAGCACAGTCACCAGGGATCCTCGGGCCAGCTCGCCACTGTGAATGTCAGGAAAATGGAAAGTGCATGCTCAGAAGCACAAGACAGTCACGGTTTTAGAGTTCTTCCTGCTGGAACGACAGGGGACAGAGAAGGAAATGCGTTAAGGGGAATGAGATGCTTTC
>NW_023214993.1:0-3543 GCF_002007445.2 Ailuropoda melanoleuca
AAAAAAAAAAAAAGGGCATTTTAAATAGGTGCATGAGCACTTCCAATGGCAATCCCCTTGGGCTCAATACAGAGGGAGTAGGCAAAAATACAGGGCTCCCAGTTTCTCTCTGGAAGGGGTTTGACTGCATTCTTATCTATCTACTCTCTGAGGGTCAAGCTTCTTAATCACCCTGCATGGGCTAATTAGGATCCTCCTAGGAACCTGAAAGTGCTTGTGGGCATTTTCTCTATCTTCTCCTTCCAGCAGTAACAATAAAACCAAGTTTTTAACTTCTCCCTAGAAGGAACATGTCCACAACTTTTACAGCTGCCACTTGAGGGATGGGCCCCCAAATCACTTAGCTCTGAAGAACAACAGTGTTTAGCATTTGTTAAGCTAATTAGTAATCCTCTGGAATCTGGAGTAAGCATGTCAGAACTCCCTGTGCCTTCTCATGGCTCATCCCAGGGTTAAAACCAAGTCTCCAGCTTCTCTTAAAAGGAGTTTTTCTATATATCTAGCACCCCAACTTCTTTGTCTAAGGGCTTGGCAGTTCTGGGAGCTGCTGGGGCTTGGCATTTGTGAGTCCCCCAGGACAACATAAGTTAATGATGCAGTTCTATATGGGTACAAAAGCACTCTCAATGACTATCCCCTCCAAATCATAACCAGATGAGTGGGCAAAAACACCCAACACCAAGTTTCTCCCTATTAGGAGATAGACTACTTATCTAACATCCTGACTTTTCTATCTTCAGCCTGATGATTGGGCTTTCACTTAGTCTGCATTGATGAGCTAAAAGGACAATTAGTGGTAATCCATGATGCATGATTGAGTGTGTGGACATTTCTAATGTCTTTGGGCTGCCAACTGGTCATGGCACACCTGAATCTCCTGGGAGCTACTAAGAACAAAGACAGCAGTTTAAAGAAGCTCAGAGTTTGAGAGGCAAACAGGAGAGTGGCTAAGCTGATTGGCAAGGTTCATCCCTTACACAAGGCCAGACTGTCATCACTGGGAGAGATGGCTGTTTTATCTAGTGCACACAAAACAACACAGAGAGTTAAGGAAACTGAAGAGATGGGAATATGTTCTGAACAAAAGAATAAGGCAAATCTCCAGAAATTGACCCTATGGAAACAGGGACAAGTGATATACACAACTGAGAATTCAAAATAAAGGTTATAAAGATGCTTACTGAGTCAGGAGAGTAATGCATGAAAAAAGTAGAAATTTCAACAGAGATAGAAGAGTACCAAACAGAAATCATAAAGCTGAAGAATAAAATAACTGGCTTGAAAAAAAAATCAATAGAATGACTTCATAACAGACTAGGTGAAGCTGAAGAAAAAAATCAGTAAAGTCAAAGACAACTCAGTAGAAATTATCTAATCAGAGGAGCAAAAAGAAAAATGAGTGAAAAGGAATAAAGATGTCTTAAGGGACTATGGGTCATCATAAAGTGAAACTTAATATATGTATTATGGAAGTCATAAAAGGAAAGGAGAATGAGAAAGGGGAAGAACATACTCTAGCAAGAGCTAAAAAAATTTCCCAAACCTGTAGAAATAAACATACAACCAGTTACAAGGAGCACAAACAACATCAAATAAAATGAATAAAAAGAGACCCACATTGAGACATATAATTAAATTCTCAAAACTTAAAGAAAAAGAAAATATTGAAAGCAGCAAAAGTGACCTATTATATTCAAGGAAACATCATAAATCCATTAGTGGATTTCTGCAAGCAGAAACCTTGCAGCCCAGGAAGGAATTGGATGATATACTCAAATTTAAAAGGGAGGAAAAACACTGCCAACCAAGAATTTTTTATTCAGTAAACTTGTCCTTCAGAATTGATAGATTAGAGGAGAAAAAGATAGGAGAGGAGTAGGGGACAATTTTTCAGCTGGTCCCCTGAAGCGAGCTGAATATCTACCAGACCATCCTGAACACCCATGAAATCAGCCTAAAACGTAGGAAGATACATCTAGATCTCTACAAACGAACATCTCCAGCACTGAATATTGAGGTACAAAGTGGGGAGCTGTGAATGTGCACAGATATCGGAAGATAAACGGAAGTGTGAAGGAACTGCTGCCCTCAGGCACCGGGAAGCAGTAGCCACCTGCACTGGGGAGCGGGCCAGATTTGCAGATCGGAGGCTGCGGAGAAACCAGACTGAAACCAGGAGCTTGGAAGCACGTGGACCAGACTGAAACTGAGAGCTCGGGTGTGTGCGCGGGAACCGGGGGATCTGGAAGTGTTAGAAGCACAAAGGACAAAGATGTGCCAGCTCTGGGAGCGACAGCTGGGAGAGTGGCTGTGGGGCACACAACCCAGGACGCTGCAGGGTTTTTAGCAGCACCGACAGAAACAGAGTTACAGTGGCCAGGAAAGCTCAGTGAAGAACAGACTGCAAACTCTCTGTTCTGAGACAGAGGCTTGGAAATGGCCACTGCTGCTCTGACTCTCAGAAGAGTCACAGAAAACCCCCAGGGAAAGCCACCAAAGAACAAAAGCCCAGAAAAAATGGTTCACACTGTGCCCAACCCCCACCCCCACAGGGGAGAGGACAACTCTACCCAAACAAGGTTGCCTGAGTATCAGCATGGCAGCCCCCCCCCCAGAAGGCAGACTGAAAAAATAGGAAGCCCACATCCCTAAGGTCCCTATAAAACAAGTGCACATTGCTTGGGTCCTGGTCAATAATTTGGGCTCTGTACATCCCCACAACCTCTCCTCATCAGAATGGCAAGGAGGAGAAATCCCCCCCCACAAAGAAAAGATAGAGTCTGCGGCCTCTGCCACAGAACTAATGGATATGGATATAACCAAATTGTCAGAAATGGAGTTCAGAGTAACAATGGTCAAGATGATGTGTAGGCTTCAAAAAAATATTAACGGGAAATAGAATCTCTAAGGGCGGAAATGAGAGCAAATCTGGCAGAAATTAAGAATGCTATGAATCAAATGCAGTCTAAACTGGATGCTCTAATGGCCAGGGTAAATGAGGCAAAATGAATTCATGAATTGGAAGATGAGATGATAGAAAAGAAGAAAATGTGGGAACTTGGCTTAAAAACCCCAATTTCAAGAATGTAGAATATGGGAGATTACTGACTCAATGAAACGTTCCAATGTCAGAATCACCGGCATCCCCGAGGGGGTGGAGAAAGAGATAGGTCTAGAAGAGGTATTCGAACAAATTGGAGCTGAGAACTTCCCTAATCTGGTGAAGGAAACAAGCATTCGTGTCTGAGAGGCAGGGAGGACCCCTCCCAAGATCAATGAGAACAGACCAGCACCACATCACATAATAGTACAATTCACAAATCTTAGATCCAAGGATAAAATCTTAAAAGCAGCCAAGGGGAAGAGAATTCTCACCTACAGAAGGAGGAACATCAGAATAATGTCAGACCTATCTACGGAGACTTGGCAAGCCAGAAAAAGCTGGTAAGATATATTCAGAGCACTAAGTGAGAAGAACATGCAGCCAAGTATCCTTTATCCAGCAAGGCTGTCATTCAGAATTGATGGAGAGACAAGGACCTT
>NW_023214993.1:8844-10222 GCF_002007445.2 Ailuropoda melanoleuca
AAGAAAAAGACTGAAAAATTCAAAAATATGTGGAAATTAAACAACATACTCCTGAAGAACCATCGGGTCACAGACAAAACCAAAAGAAAAAAAAATGTCTTGCAACAAATGAAAATGGAAACACAACATACCAAAACTTATGAAATGCAGAAAAAGTGGTGTTAAGAGGGAAGTTTATATTGATAAATGCCTGTATTAAAAAATAACAGTAATAATTTCAACCAACCTAACTATACCTCAAGGAATTAGAAAAGGAAAAAAGTGTGCCCAAAGTTAGGATAAGAAAGGAAATAACAAAGATCAGAGCACAAATAAATAGAGAATACAGTAGAAAAGATCAGTGAAACTAAGAGTTGGATATTGAATAAACAAAATAGAAAAAAATTAGCTAGACTTGTAAAGAAAAAAACCCAAATAAAATTACAAATGAAAGATGAGACATTACAACTGGTACCACAGAAATACAAAGGATCATGAGAACACCATTAAGAATTTTATACCAACAAACTGGACAACTTGGAAGAAATGGATAAATGCCTAGAAAAATACAGCCTAAGAAGTCTGTGTCAGGAAGAAATAGAAAATCTGAACAGACCAACAACGAGATTGAATCAGTAATCAAAAAACCTCCCAACAAAAGACACAAGATCACATGGTTGCACAGGTGACATACACCAAAAATTTGAATTAATGCCAATTTTCCTCAAACCCTTCCAAAAAACTGAAGTGGAAACACTCTCAAACTCATTTTATGAGGCCTGCATTACCCTGATACCAAAGCCAGACAATACTGTAAGCAAAAATACAACTATATGTCAATAACCCTAATGAATGTAGATGCAGAAATTCTTAACAAAATGCTAGTAAACCAAATTCAACAACACATTAAAAGGACTAGGGACAATGATCAAGTGGGATTTATCCTCAGGATGTGAGGATAATTCAACATAAGCAAATCAATAACTGTGCCACACCACATTAATAGAATTAAAGACAAAAATAATCTTATTATTTCAGTACATGCAAAAACAATTTGAAAAAACTCAACATCCACTCATGATAAAGATTCTTGATGAAGTGGGTTGAGAGGGTATGGACCTCAACATAAAGAAGGTCATGTATGACAAACCCATGGCTAACATTAGACTCTACAGTAAAAGGTTGAAAGCTTTCCCTCTAAGATCAAGAACAAGACAGGACTGCCAACTCCCATCATTTCTATTCAATATAGTATTGGAAATCCTAGCCAGAGCAATTAGGCAGGAAAAAAAAGAGGGGGGCATTCAAATTGGAAAGAAATGAGCAAAACTCACTTTTTGCAGGTGACATATTACATAAAGAAAACCCTAAGGACGCCACCAAAAAACAACAACAACAA
>NW_023214994.1:0-605 GCF_002007445.2 Ailuropoda melanoleuca
CTCATGCTTTTCTGCCTCATCTTCAAGAAGGCCAGGCAGCCCCTAGGACTGTCTTCCAGAGCATGTCTGTGCCCATGTGAAAATTCTCAAGTCTTCCAGAACCACGTCTGTGACTTGATGTTAGCATTCTGAAAACTCTTTATTCACATTGTAAGAGCTTGATGAAGAGTCCTCAGAGTAAACTCCTGGCTAAAGATGGATGGCCTGAGTTTATTCAAAGGCCAAATAATTTCCAGACATTTATTTTGGATGGAAACACATGTCTTTCCCTGGGTAATAATTTCCTTGTGAGATATACAGGCAACCCCCAACTTGCAAATAGACTATTCAGAAATTTCATTTGTAGGTCAGTCGTTTGGAATGCACAGTGATTTTTTTTCCATAGAAATATTATAAGTGGTAGTTAAGGACCCAAGCCAGCCCCCAAATTCTTACTTAACCCCTACCTTTGTCAAAGTACTGCAAGAAGGGAGAGCACAAAACAAGAGCCATACAGTATTCTTTGCTTCTTTTTGGGATATCCCTGTAGAAATAGAAAGACTGGTGATGGGTAGTAAGGAGGGCACGTATTGCATGGTGCACTGGGTGTTATACGCAACTAATGA
>NW_023214995.1:0-605 GCF_002007445.2 Ailuropoda melanoleuca
ATTCTGAACACCTATGAATTCAACCTGAGATGTAAGAAAAGAATTGCTGGAATTCTACAAATAGAAAAGCAACCACTCTTTGCATGGTAGGAGTTGCAGAGACATGAATCTGAGGGCATATATCATAAGATAAATGGCAGGGGGTGGTGGAGAGCCTCCATAGGCCAGCTAACAGAAAGTGATATAGCCCTGGAGCACAAAATCAGAACTTTTAGAGTCTGCTCCTATGAGGGACATCCCTGCCTGAAAGGTGCTCAGGTGGCAAAGCAGGGAAGAATCCTAGGTGGGACAGTGTGGTCTCAGGATCCCCAGGGCCACGGAAAGGATGAGGGTGCCTGAGTGTGGCAGAGTTTTCAAGCACTGGAATGGGGAAGCCAGGTACAATTAGCAAGCCCCAGAATGGCCTCTCAGCAAGTTGTGGCCATAAACTGCAAACCACAACATGATCAGGCAACTGCTCTCCAAGCAGGGAGCCAGCAAGCAACACCTGCTGCAAGACCCTGCTCCTTCCCCCGGGAGGAGTGGTGTGGGTGCACACACAATTGAGCAACCACTCCCGGAGCAGGGGCCCAACAAGCAGCCAGGCCATGGTGAGACCCCCTTCC
>NW_023214996.1:0-605 GCF_002007445.2 Ailuropoda melanoleuca
GTGAGTACTGTATAAGAAGATATTTTGAGAAACCACATTCACATAATCTTTATTACAGTGTATTGTTATAATTGCCCTATTATTAGTTATTGTTGTTAATCTTTATGGTACCTAATTTATAGATTAAAATTTATCATAGGTATGTGTGTATAGGAAAAAACAGAGTACATAAAGGGTTTAGTACAGTCCGTGGATTCAGGCATCTGCTGGGGATCTTGGAACATATTCCCTATGGATAGCAAGGAACCACTCGCTGTGTTTGAACAGATTTAGTTAGTAAAGCAAATACAAGGGTTTCTATCACTAGAAATACAGCATTCTAGAAATAACATTATGTCTTTGTGAGATGGTTTCCAAGGAAGATAATTCTCAAAAAATTCCTTATGTCATCAGAGTTTATACTATTTTCTGGAGTGGAAGGTTGTTATTCCTATTTTGCCAAAGAGTACATGGGGGTCAAGGGCTTCATAAATGCCAACAGCTGCTCTCCAGTGTGACCAAGACCATAACCTGGATCATTTATTACAGATTCTCTTTTCAGTCTATGCCGCTGCTGTACAAAATCAAAATACTTATGTAACACCAAAAAAAAAAAAAAAAACCCC
>NW_023214997.1:0-605 GCF_002007445.2 Ailuropoda melanoleuca
AGAGGGAACACAAGCAGGAGGAGTGGGAGAGGGAGAAGCAGGCTCCCAGTGGAGGAGCCTGATGTGGGGCTAGATCCCAGAAGGCCAGGACCCTGGGATCACACCCTGAGCCGAAGGCGGACGCTTAACGACTGAGCCACCCAGGCGCCCCCCATCTCACTTTTCTTTCATTCCATTCTCTCCCCAGAGGCAACTGCAATTTAAGGCTGATGTGCCCTTATGTATGTTTTTACACTTTTACTAGATATTTTTATGGCCATAGGTAATATACACCATCACTTTGGAGACATAAGAATGGTTGAGAATGGTCCTATAAGAAATGTTTGGTTTTGAAACACACTTTTCGTGCATAATATTATGTTTTGTTATTCAAACATATTGATACATAGAGTTATAGGTCTTTTATTTTATTTTTTATTAAAGATTTACTTATTTGGGGCGCCTGGGTGGCGCAGTCGTTAAGCATCTGCCTTCGGCTCAGGTCATGATCCCGGCGTTCTGGTATCGAGCCCCACATCAGGCTTCTCCGCTAGGAGCCTGCTTCTTCCTCTCCCAGTCCCCCTGCTTGTGTTCCCTCTCTTGCTGGCTGTCTCTCTGTCAAATAA
>NW_023214998.1:0-605 GCF_002007445.2 Ailuropoda melanoleuca
ATGTTATCCAACCAGAGGTCCATTCCCACTGCATATTGTCAACAATGATGCCTGTTCTGCTGAGTCCAATGGACACTTCTCTTTTGAACACATTACATAAATAATTATAAATGAGTCTACATAGTCTCAGGGGACCTCAGGAAATGTTCTCATGTTCCATTCTCTCTGATCCTTCCCTGAAATACCTGCTGAGCTCTCAGACTCATCTGGGTGGGATCTATAAGATGAAAGTCTCCATATGGAGACTCTCTGGATGGTTGATGATGGAGACAGAAGCTCTGTTCGCAGACAGGACAGCAGGAAGCAGTGAAGCATGGGTCCCCCAGCCAGACTTAGGAACACAAAAATAGCAACCACGTCCCGGCCAGTCCAAGGATCCACAATGACGTTCTACAGCAGAGGAGATATTTACAGCTCCCTGTGTCTGCTCAGTAGGCGCTGTTTCCATTGCTACTCCCACCTCGGAGCACTTCATTCCCCGTGGGCCACTGGTCTGGACAGAAAGGAAACTTCTCCTGCTGAGACTCTGTTCCGGGGAGACCAGAGTAGAAGTCAGGTGAATCTAGTTTTGTATTCCTCATTCTCATGAATTTCCCTGCTTTCCA
>NW_023214999.1:0-605 GCF_002007445.2 Ailuropoda melanoleuca
TGGTTTTGGAATCAAGGAAATGCTGGCCTCCTATAATGTGTTTTGAAGTTTTCCTTCCATTTCTATCTTTTGGAACAGTTTCTGAAGAATAGGTATTAACTCTTCTTTAAATGTTTGGTAGAGGGGACCCTGGGTGGCTCAGTCAGGTAAGTGTCTGCCTTCAGCTCAGGTCACGATCCCAAGGTCCTGGAATCGAGTCCCACATCAGGCTCCCTGCTTAGTGGGGAGTCTGCTTCTCCCTCTCGCTCTGCCTTTCTTGCCCGCTCATGCTCACTCACCCTCTCTCTCTCTCAAATAAATAAATAAAATCTTTAAATAAATAATAAATAAATAAATACATACATAAATAAATATTTGGTAGAATTTCCCTGGGAAGCCATCTGTCCCTGGACTTTGGTTTGTTGGGAGATTTTTGATTACTGATTCAGTTTCTTTGCTGGTTATGGGTTTGTTCCAGTCTTCAACTTCATCCTGTTTCAGTTTTGGTAGTTTATGTATTTCTAGGAATTTATGCATTTCTTCTAGATTGCCCAATTTGTTGCCATATAATTTTTCATAATATTCTCTTATAAATATTTATATTTCTGTGATGTTGATTATTATCT
>NW_023215000.1:0-605 GCF_002007445.2 Ailuropoda melanoleuca
ATGGGAACCCAGAACAATATGGACCCTCATAGGCACCCTCAGCACAGAAAGGCCACAGGCTTTTCACAAATGAAATACGTATGTGGCAGAAAGTACCTGTATCTCTCCTCACACTTCTCTCCCCTCGGCATACGATCTCCAGATGTCAGAAGTAAGTGCTTGGTGTCAAATGTCTCTGCCACAAGCTTAGGATGAGCTTGCTAATGTTGGTCTCAGAATGACATACTGCAGGAAAATTACACCAGAGAGAAATTTGTTTTGCACTTCTTATTTAATCCTCAAATCTCATCTTGGAAAAATGGGTTCTCTTGTCCCATAGTCCTTATATTCAGGATCTCTGTCCTTATTCAAATCTTTGCCTTAGTGTATTTTTCCTAACTTAAATTCTGTGTGTTTGACCTTGGCATTAAAATGGAACTCCTGGGGTGCCTGGGTGGCTCAGACAGCTAAGCATCTGACTCTTGACTTCAGCGCAAGTCATGATCTCAGAGTCGTAAGATCAAGCCCTACACTGGGCTCCACCCTGGACATGGAGTCTGCTTCAGATTCTCTCTCCTACTCCCTCTGCCCCTCCCCCTGCTCATGCTCTCTCTCTCTCTTAAAAA
>NW_023215001.1:0-605 GCF_002007445.2 Ailuropoda melanoleuca
GGGCTCACCATCTAGTCCCAGGAGGATGAGTAGCTTGTAGAACTGAACGGCCCCAGCCAAGGGCACAGCTCCCAGTCAACCTGCAGACGCATGAGGAATGTTGTTTTTAATGCCCCTCAAATTTCGTAGTTATGTGTTATGCAGCTATAGTTAACTGGTACACATATCAATTTAGTTGCAAAGATACAGAAAGACTTTGTGGTATACATTAGCCAAGGGCATGACTTGTTCTTCATGTCTCTTGTTGACAACAGGGGGAGAGAAAAATTGAATCAGTCTAGGATGTCAAAATTTTATAATTGGCATTCATGAAAACAAGAAGGGCAATATCCAGAGTAAATTTAAAATTTTCTGGCACAAGAGCAAGGCAAGAGTCTGCAGATTTAAAATGTCCACAAGTGAAGAGCAAGATGTACAAAAAAAGGTGCATACTTGGACATATCATGGTGAATTTTCAGAATATGAAGGATAAAGGGAAAATTCAAAAACCTTCTGGGGAGTGGGGAGGGGTAAGAATCAGTTTGCATTGTACTTTTCATCAATAAAATTAAACACTGAAAAATACTAGAGCAATACTTTGAAAGCTTCATTTAAAAAAATAGAGA
>NW_023215002.1:0-605 GCF_002007445.2 Ailuropoda melanoleuca
AGAGAGGTGCTGGTACAGTTTTAAATTCTTTACTGGGTGTTTCCAAGTCACTTAGTAAGAGAATAGTATGTATTAACATATATTGATATACATTTTATATCAATGTTGAAAACACATCTAGCTTTCATTATCTGTATCACTTTGGTTACAAAGTAATTAGGAGTATTTCTTTTTCCTTTTTCTTTTATTTATTTATTTATTTATTTATTTATTTATTTATTTATTTATTTTTGCAGAGTATTTCCTCATTTGGTATATAGTGTGGCACTTAAAGTTTGGAGCTATGGACTTTTTTTTCCTGAATCACAGGGCACCCTTGGGAAAAGGCAGCCTCTGGCTATTTTCCATCAGGAACATGTGGGACTGGAGCATTCTGGCAGGTCCAAGGCTGGGACTCTGTAGTCTAGCGCCACCTTACCTAAGCCAATAGTCTTTGCATGAGGCTCAAGAGAAAGAAGGGGAGTGTCTCCTCTTCTTCTGCCTCTTTGGCTGCTTAGAAATATAGTCGATCTCTTCTCCTACCGATCTTCCTACTTCTTATGTTCCATAAATGAGTGAAACCATGTGGTAATTGTCTTTCTCTGCTTGACTTATTTCACTTAGCA
>NW_023215003.1:0-605 GCF_002007445.2 Ailuropoda melanoleuca
AGCGCGCACAGCCGTCTGCCGCAGAGGGCAGCGGCCCGCCTCGGACCCGCGTGGCGCCCGGCCTGGCCCGGCCGGTCTGCGGCGGCGAAGGGCGGCCGCGCAGCCCCGGAGAGGGAGAGAGGAAGGAAGGAAGGACACCATCTTTCAGCGGCGAACCTGCGTGCACCCCTCCCCCGGCGCGCGCGCTCTCACACACACACATAGACACACACACACACACACACGCTCACACACGCGCGCGCGCGAACACACACACACACACACACCCTGGGCTGGCGCAAGGGAAGGGAATCAGGTAGTCGTGGGTAGGCCCGCGCAATCCACGGAGACACCGCGGTGGCGGAGGAGTGGGGGCTGCCCCAGGGCTGGGCACAATGGCGCAGGCCCGCGTTGCTCTGCTGGGGAGCGCGCTGGGGAGGGGCTGTGTTACCCTTAACCTGCCCTCTCAGGGCCCAGGCTCTGGGCGAGGGGTCTCAATGTAAGGAACCGGTGAGGCTGATTTTCCTTCGTGAATAATGAAAACGAAGTGGGAAGATGGCTAAGCCTCTCCATTCAGCCTGGGTTGTCCCCAGGGCGACCCTGCACTGTGACCACCTTAACTTCTC
>NW_023215004.1:0-1003 GCF_002007445.2 Ailuropoda melanoleuca
TCTTCGGAGAGGTGGAGGCAAAACAGAGAACGAAAACCATTTAAAACCAGAGGCCAAATTTTGAAAGACCTCTATTCAAGAAACTATAAAACATTGATGACAGAAATTGAAGATGACACAAAGAAGTGGAAAGGCACTCTATGCTCATGGATGGGAAGAACACATATCGTTAAAATGTCTATAGTACCCTATGCAATCTGCAGATTTAATGCAATGCCTATTAAAATACCAACAACATTTCTCACAGAACTAAACAAATAGTCCTAAAATTTGTATGGAACCACAGAAGACTCAAATAGCCAAAGCAGTATTGAAAAAGAAAAACAATTGGAGGTATCACAATTGCAGATTTCAATTTTAGTACAAAGCTATCATAATGCAAACAGTATGGTACTGGCAAAAAAAAAAAANAAAAAAAAAAAAAAAAGATATATAGATCAGTGTAATAAAACAGAAAACCCAGAACGAAACCCATAAGATTATGGTCAATTAATCCTTGATGAAGCAAGAAAGAATATCCAATGGGGGAAAAGCAGTCTCTTCAACAAATGGTGTTGGGAAAAGTGAAAAGCTACATGCAAAAGAATGAAACTGGACAGAAAAATAAATTCAGAAATGGGTTTAAGACCTAAATGTGACACCTGAAATCATAAAATACTTGAAGAGCACACAGGCAATAATCTCCCTGATATTGGCTGTACCTACATTTTTTTGCTAGTTCTATGTCCTGAGGCAAGAGCAGTAAATGCAAAAACAAACTGTTGGGATGACATCAAAATCAAAAGGTTTTGCACAGTGACAGAATCAATACACAAACCGAAAAGGCAACCTANTACAAACCAAAAAGGCAACCTAGATAATGGGAGAAGATATTTGCGATGACATATCTGATAAAGGGTTAGTATACAAATAGGNAAAAAGGCAACCTAGATAATGGGAGAAGATATTTGCAGATGACATATCTGATAAAGGGTTAGTATACAAATAGGAAGTACTGATAGAA
>NW_023215005.1:0-1161 GCF_002007445.2 Ailuropoda melanoleuca
CTCTCGCTGGCTGTCTCTATCTCTGTCAAGTAAATAAATAAAATCTTAAAAAAATAAAAAATAAAAAAAAATAAAAATAAAAAAAAGAAAAGAAAAAGGCAAACAACCACAACATACCAGAATTTGCAAAATACCTAAAGCAGGACTTATGGGAAATTTATAGCATTAAATGCCTATATTAGAAAAAAGGAAAGGCCTCAAATCAATGATCTTAGTTTCCACCTTAACAAACTAGAAAAGAAGAACAAATTAAACCCAAAGTAAGCAGAAGAAAGAAAATAATAAAGATCAACATAAAAATCAACGAAATAGCCAACAATAGAGAAAATCCTGGAGACCAAACACTGGTTCTTTGAACATATCAATATATTAAAAAGAATAATAAGAAAAGGTTATGAACAAATGTACGCCAGTAAATTTGACGACTTAATGAAATAGATAAACTGAAGACACAAACTACAAAACCTCACTCAAGAAGAAATAGATAGCCTAATAGTCCTATACCTATTCAAGAAATCGACACTGTTATGAAAATCCTTCCCACAAAGAAAACTCCAGGATCATGTGGCTTTACTGGCGAACTCTAGCAAGTATTTAAAGAAAAATAATACCAATTCTATATGAAGTCTTCTGAAAAACTGAAGACTACATCCCAATTAATTNATACTTCCCAATTAATTCAATGAGGCCAGCGTAATCCTGATACCAAAAACAAAGGTATTATAAGAAAACTATAAACCAATATCCCTCATTAACAAAGATACAAAAATTTAAAACAAAATTTTAGCAAATAGAATCCAACCATATAGTAAAAGGATAATGACCAAATGGGGTTTATCCCCAAGAATGCAGGGTTGGATTAACATTTAAAATTAATCAATGTGGGGCACCTGGGTGGTTTAGTCGGTTAAGCATCTGACTCTTGATTTTGGCTTAGGTCATGATCTCGGGGTTGTCGGATCAAGCCCCGACTTGGGCTCCATGCTCAGGGTGGAGTCTCCTTGGGATTCTCTCTCTCTCTCTCTGCCCCTCCCTCCACTCATGTGTTTGCTTTCTCTCTCTTTCTCTCTCTCTCATAAAATATTTTTTTAAAATAATCAATATGATTCACCATCTTAGCAAACAAAAATAGAAAAACCAGGCAATCATCTCAATAGACAG
>NW_023215006.1:0-159 GCF_002007445.2 Ailuropoda melanoleuca
GACAGTCAGCAAGAAAGGGAACCCAAGCAGAGGAGTGGGAGAGGAAGAAGCAGGCTCCCGGTGGAGGAGCCCAATGAGGGACTCCTTTCCGGAACGTTGTGATCACACCCTAATCCAAAGACAGGTGCTTGGTGACTGCGCCACTCAGGCGCTCCGGGT
>NW_023215006.1:450-559 GCF_002007445.2 Ailuropoda melanoleuca
CTGTTTCTGTTGGTGCTGCTCAACCCTACTGCATCCCAGGCTGTGCGCCCCACACCCTGCGTCCCAGCCCTCACTTCCAGGGCCGGCACGTCTCTGTCCTTTGTGTTTC
>NW_023215007.1:0-605 GCF_002007445.2 Ailuropoda melanoleuca
CCTCAGAGCGGAAACGTGGCAGAGGCTGCCTCCAGGGTTGGCTGCACTAAACCGAAGACAGGGACCAAGCTTCCAGAGCCGGCGTAAGACCCTCTCTGGCCCCCACACACCTGCCTATTGAACCAACGCTCTGCTACGGCATTCTTTTCTCACCTGAAATCTCTTTGAATTTTCAGTTTGCAGCACTCACAACAATCACAAAGTTCATTCAGCAGTTGTATTTTCTCTTGCTGGGAAAGGAACTAAGTACCAGAACTTTTCTTTGCTGGCCTAACCCTCTGGAATCTGCTAGGTTTTGCAATCCCAAGACCAGACCTTCAAGGCTGGCCCTCTCTAAAGAAAGGGGATGGGGTGGGGGGCTTCTCCCTGCTCGTCTCACAGTAAATAGAACATCTCAGTCTTTGTGTAAAACAACAAAGGCATCACGAGCCAGAGAATACCAAAGGGCCGCTGCCATCCCTCTGCGTGACCGAAACGGCCTCGTTCATCAGTCCAAACTCCAGGGCCTTCGGGGGCGTTCATCATCGGGCCCATTTATCAAGAGAGCCTGGAAGGTGATTATTACGATCTTCAAGTCTCTTGGTGAGAACACTGAGGCTTACAAA
>NW_023215008.1:0-605 GCF_002007445.2 Ailuropoda melanoleuca
AGGAAGCATAACAGGTGATACTCATATACAGGCTTGTTTGGAAATCTAGCCCTGCAGAGTGTACAGAATGCAAATCGGAGAGCCGGAGAGTCTGAGAATGGCAATACCACATTTAATATCTGCAGAGAACTGGGAAAGTCATTTAACTTCCCTATGTTTTCCCATTCAGAAATGAAGACATTAACAGTCTTACGGTCATCTGTATTGCGAGGCTGAAATATGACAGGATACATACAAAGGCCGACACCGTATACTAGCTCCTTCTGCTTCCCTTTTTGCTCCATTGCTTTTCTGAAGCTTGGTGAAAAGAACGAATGGTGCTTTCTTTCCCTCTTACCAAATAGGCTTGTGAGAGGCAGATCTGAGATTCCAGAACCATAGCTCTGGCCTTGATTTCCCTGCACACATGAGTCAGATCTGTAGGACTGCCCATGAAAGTAACAGAACTGGTAGAAACAGCTCTCCTTCACCAAGACTAGACGGTCTGGACTTAAAATGGAAAGACCCTAGGACATGCCCAGGAATGACAAGGGATCATGATTCAGCACCCCAAGTCCCTATATATCCAGCTTTAGTCCAGAAGTCTAAATCCAAACGGACCCGGG
>NW_023215009.1:0-605 GCF_002007445.2 Ailuropoda melanoleuca
TTTGTTCTGGACTTACTAAATTGCCCTGATGATATGATAAATGGTCTGTTCCCTTTAAATTATTACTTTGGTACCAAGATTTCTAAAATATTTCCGATACTCATAATTACAAATTTAGAAATGAATAAAATGACAGTATTAATAGGTTAGTCTCTCAAGTCGAAAGATAATTTTTCCTTGGAGAATAAAACAAATGGGGCAAGCAGGTATGTGACTGACAGGAACACAAAGACGCAGTAGGAGACTGAGGCAGCTACTCAAGATTGAGCACAACAGACGCATCCTCCAGCTCACCTCGTAGTCCAGATCCAGGTAGTCGAACTCTCCATTGGTGCGGAAGTGCTGCATGCCCCTGTCCAGGGTGAGGTTAATGCTCCGGCCCTGGCGCTCAATGACCACAGAGTGCCAGTGGTGATCATCCAGCAGACTTCCGGTCATCACAGACGTGTGGCCATAGATGGGGCCAAGCTGGTTACTTCCTGAGTCATGGAATGGACAGAAACAAGGCAGTGACACCACAGCTACTCTGTGCAGTAGCCAACCTTCCATTACAGCCACAGGCTGGCACTCCACTCAAGTCCTGTCCAGTGACACTAGCATGGGGG
>NW_023215010.1:0-605 GCF_002007445.2 Ailuropoda melanoleuca
AGGGAGCATGAATGAAAAGGTTCAGGATTTTCGAGGATTCAGCGACTTTCTTATTGGTAATAAAGCAGAGCATCCAGGAAAACACCTCCAGCTAGCATCAGCCTTTTCACTAGGGACCCTGATTCCACATAGGGTGTATGGGCCTGGGAAGGATCCAGCACTTAGAACCGAGAAACAAAGTGTGATGATAAAGCCCTTGAAGTTACATCGGCCTTATGAAAGTTGGAACATGATTCAAGGTGCCTTGGAACCGTGAGTGAAACACACCGCACAAAGCACTGAGAAACAAAATTTGGAAACAGCCACTTCCAACGAAATGTTTGCTTCCTGGGAAAATCCTATCAAATCTGCTGGTGGCAATGAAACGAAAAGTCCAAAAACATCTCCGTCATAACAACACCGTGCAGGGACCATCTTAGCACTATCATCACTCTTCGTGAATGGGGAAATCTGAGGGAAAGCGGCCGTGGATGACTGACGAGAGTGCCGCATAGTGGTCTCTGAGACAACACACAATCCAGGGAAATATCATCGAATATCATCTCTCATGAGTAAGGGAGCATGAATGAAAAGGTTCAGGATTTTCGAGGATTCAGCGACTTTCT
>NW_023215012.1:0-605 GCF_002007445.2 Ailuropoda melanoleuca
AACTCCCAATTTAAAGAACTCTCCAGGCGACTAGACGGAATGGAGCCCACCTAACACCGAGATAATTGTTGATCCAAGAGTGTGCAAAGCCTGGTAAGAAGCCTTCTTCTGGAACTGGCTTATCCCTGCTGCGCAAGCTTATATGGTGCGTGGCCCGGAGTGGCGTAAGGCGAGCCAGCTTCTACAGCGTTCCCGCACCCTCCACCCCTATGCGGGCGTCTGTCCCTCATCTGAAAAGGCCACTGCCCAAGAGGCTTTAGAGATGCCTTGGAATAAGCCCTCCACAGGTGTCCTAAGGACATCTCTCCTCCCAGCCCCGGTCAACAGCTCGGGATTCTGTGACAGGAACGCTTGCTGAAGGAAATACCCCTCCAGCCTCTGGACCCTTGTCCCACACCTGAGGACAAAGAAGAGTCCAGGTGGAATGACCGTCACACGTGGAGCCCAATTCAATGTCTCCCGTGACTAAAACTGGAACCGCTTTTACCCTGTCAGGCAAACCCTGGAGTCACAAGTTTTTAGAAACATCAAGCTGCATCAGAAAGAACGAATTCTCAACATTTGCTGCAACATGGACGGCACTGGAGGAGATAATGCTAAGTGAA
>NW_023215013.1:0-605 GCF_002007445.2 Ailuropoda melanoleuca
CACCCCCACCCCCACCCCCACCAATCTCCCAGGTGGCACAGCCAAGGAGGTCCCTTGTTGGCTCACCTCGGGATAGCTTCTCCCACGTGGGGCCAATAGCTGTGTCTCAGAGGATGTAGGTCCCTTATTGGCTGACTCTGAAGAGTCTGGGGCTTGAGCTGCTCTGACCAGACTCTCCCATCATCCCCATGATGAGGTGCTGCACGTTATGAAATTTTGAGTGTCTCAGAAACAAAAGTTGGTAGCCTGAAAGGAACAGAGTCAGGTTAAGTCTGGACGTGTCAGAATAGTAACTTCAGTTTCTAGGGAGCCTGAATAGGTTTTGTTTCTCGAACTTTTGGATGTAGGTGTTTCCGTCCATACTGGGTTTGGATCCTTGTGTCTGTTTTCCAATGAATTGCATAAGATGAGTAATGTTTAAAAGAAATTGACTCGAGGGGTACCTGGGTGGCTCAGTCGCGTGCATGTCTGCCTTCGGCTCAGGTCATGAACCGAGGGTCCTGGGATTGAGCCGCACATCAGGGTCCATGCTCAGCAGGGAGCCTGCTTCTCCCTCTACCTATGCTGCTCCTCCTGTTTCTGCTCTCTCTCTCTCTCTCTCTCTC
>NW_023215014.1:0-605 GCF_002007445.2 Ailuropoda melanoleuca
AAAAAAAAATTTGAATCTCTTTCACATAAATCAGCCAATTAATATGCTAAGTCACAAAAGGTAAATCTTGAAACTGCTGTTTCCCAATTTCAAAGTTGTCCTTTTCTGATTTTCCTCAATTTTCAGTTTTTCTCCACTAGTTTTAGTTCTTAAATATACAACTAAAATGATGATTAAATATAAAAAGTAATGTAGAATTATTTATCCCAGATGCTGGCACACTGGTCTGGTGGCAAGAACACAAGTTAGGAGTCTGGTTTTCACTGGGCTTATTACACTGATTAAATATGAATCATTCTAATTATTAATTTTCTCATCTACATTGGTAGGGTGGACATTACACCTTCCTCCAGAGTTGTTAAAAGGATTGAATGGAATAGTGGATTCATGGTTAAAGGACCCACAATCAGAGCTTAGGTTATGCCCAGCTGAAATTTACACATATCCAGACAAGTCTTTGGAGGATTGGTGAAAATGACCTACCAGCAATTCATTTACCTAAACACACAAGAGGCTTTCTGGGAAGAAGCACATTTTTAAAAGGGAGATAGACACAAAAGACACAAATAAAGAGTCTCAGTTTACTAAAAGATAGGTAATTTTGA
>NW_023215015.1:0-1740 GCF_002007445.2 Ailuropoda melanoleuca
TTTTTTTTTTTTAAGATTTTATTTATTTATTTATTTATTTTGTCAGAATGAGAGAGAGGGAGGGCACGCACGAGTACACAAGCAGGGGAGAGGCAGGGAGAGGGAGAAGCAGGTTCCCTGCTGAGGAAGAAGCCAGATGTGGGACTCGATCCCAGGACTCTGGGATCATGACCTCAGCCAAGCTTAACCAACTCAGCCACCCAGGTATCCCAAGATCTGTAGTTTAATTAACAGTGTTGTACTAACATTACTTTCTTAGTTTTGATAGTTTGACCATGGTTACATAAGATGTTAATGTTACTGGACATTTGAGTGAACAGTATGTGGAAACTTCCTATACTATCTTTGCTAATATTCTTAAAATCTAAAATTATTTCAAAATAGTTAAAACTTTTCAGTGATAAAAAAGTTAAAGTTCTTTGAAAAGATGAATGAGACTAATTATTAAAAATATGCAAATAAAAAATAGGCAAATATATACATAATGAAAAATACAAAGGGATGCTTTAAAAAACAGTATTATGATTAATGATTCTCTAATAAACTTTTAAAAACTAGAGTTAATGAATAAAAGATAAATTGGTAGAAAATATAAAATGGCAAACTTGCCCAAGAAGGAATATAAATCTCGAATAAGACAATAAGCATAAAAAAATTAAATCATTCACTTCCCAGAAAAGCTTCAGACTTAACATGTTTGTCTATGAATTCTANTGTCTATTTTTTCTACCAAACCTTTAAGGAATAGTTCTTATATTTTTACAAGTTTTTAAAATAAAAATATAACAGTAACAATGCATTTTATATGATTTTGATTTGAAACCACATGAGAACAATACCTAAAAAAAATTGTAACCCCCTTTATAACTACATGTAGATCCCAGAATCCTAAAGGAAACATTGGCTAAATAAAATGTTAAAATATCTTAAAATAATTATACATCATGATCCACTGGAGTATATCTCAAGAATGAAAGGATATTTTAATATCAGAAAACATATCAGTGAGGGAAGGTGGTGGCAGAGTAGGAGGACCACAGGCTTGCCTCATCCCATGACTATAACTAGATAACTATCAAATCATCCTAAATATCCCAGAGATTGACCTGAAGACTGGCAGAGCAAACTCCACAACTAAAGGTTGTGAAGAGGTCACACTGAAGAAGGTCTAAGTGTGGATGCAGGGTTTGGGAGAAAAACAGGTTATGGCTGCTGTAGTGGGGATGGAGTGGTATTAGAGAAGAATGATAGACAAACTAGCACAAAGGGGAGTGAATGGGAAAGTGAAACCCCATAGCAATTGGCTTGGAAGGTGAGAGGGCCCCAATTTCATGTCTTCTGGCAACCAGTATGCCATAAAGCCTGGATTCATAAAGGTCATCAGGCTTGGCTGTGATAGAGCCCCAAGGGCACTGAACTGCTCTTGGAAAGAAGGCAGGCAAACAATCCATGGACACACAGCATAGAAACAAGAATCTGAAGAGCATCTGGGGCACACAGTGGGAAGGTTATTTGCTCATCTGAGAGCATGTACTCCCCTCCAGGAACAAAGGAATTGGCAAGTGCCGTTTTTCTCCCCTGCCCCTCTGCATAAACACAGGGCCACCTGTGGGAACTAGTGCAGCTCGGACACTCGATACCTAAATTGCTTACTCCAAAGCCCACTGCACATGCTCCCAGTGAAACTACCCTTCCCAGTCATGCCTCAGTCTCATTGTAGGTGGGCCTTTCCCCCAGAAG
>NW_023215016.1:0-605 GCF_002007445.2 Ailuropoda melanoleuca
ATTTGTTAGGTAAACTTTGCACTAATGGCAAATTATTCTTTTCAAGGTGATAGACACTTTGCAAATTGTTAGCTGCTCTGAATATAATTTTGTGATTTTTAAAACTCAGAGTATGAAGTACACATGGTAAATGTCTCTGAGAAAGGTTGCTTCAAAAGTTGAGAAGTGCTGTGTGGGAGGCTCTGAACACAGTGAACACAGAAGGGGTGCTGTCCACAGTATGTATTATGCCAGAATAACGATAGTGATTAGCATTTATATCATGGGATTTAAAATACTGGAATTTAAGATCTGCCACCCTTCCCTGAAAAAATGTAAGATGAAGTTTAGATGTTAATACTGAACACATTCTCACTTCTCCATCTCTTATTTTCCTTCTACTTACAAAGAAAGGGGTATCCCTCCTCCTGAATAAATCCAAGTAACCCATCTCTGAATTCAATCCCATCCCATACAATCCTGAATCTTAGAACCTTGCCCCACTCTCCCATCCCAGGTATTCTAGCACCACCCACCCATCCTCCCCCCAGAGCTCTTCCTCATTTATGATCCATATTTACTGGTCTTCTCATTCTTCAGAAGACCAAAAAAATGAAAGTCTTACC
>NW_023215017.1:0-605 GCF_002007445.2 Ailuropoda melanoleuca
ATCTACAAATTCAATGTAATCCCTATCCAAATCCCAGCTGGCTTCTTTGCCTCAATTGGCAAGCTGATCCTAAAATTAGTGTGGAATTTGAGAGACCCAGAATAGCCAACACAATCTTGAAAAAGAAGAATAAAGATGGAAGTTTCCTGATTTGGAAATTTTACTATGAAGCTATAGTAAGCAAGACAGTCAAGTACTGGCATAAAATAGACATAAAAGTCAACAGAACAGAATTGAAAAATAAGCCATAACATTCTCAGTCAATTGAGTTTAAACAAGGGTACCAAGACAATTCAGTGAGTAAAGAACAATCTTTTCAATAAATGGTACTGGGACAGCTGGATATCCACATACAAAATAAATAATTTGAACCCCTACCTCACATCATTTACAAAAATTAACTCCAAATTCAAGAAAGACCTCAACCTGACAGCTAAAACTGTAAAATTCTTAGAAGAAAACATGGGTATAAATCTTAATGTCCTTTTATTAGGCAATGACTTCTTAGCTGTGACACCAAAGTCACAAGTAACAAAAGGAAAAAATAAATACGCAGGACATCATCAAAATCCAAAACTTATTTGCATCAAAGGACACTATCAAGA
>NW_023215018.1:0-555 GCF_002007445.2 Ailuropoda melanoleuca
TGGGAAGGTAACCACCTGTGGACCTGTTATCTTCTGCCATGATGGGCATTACCTTTTGAGGTTTTGCCATTCCTGAAGAAGTTGTCATTCTATTTGGCTGACCAAATAAGTGTGTGAGCCCTGAACTTCTCTTCCTGCCTTTTAAACAACAGATGTTTGGTTGTTAAGCACCTGCTGAACATGCCCAAGGAGGGTCCCTGCCCTCTAGGAGCCCACCGTCCTTTTAGGTAGAAAGAAAAGCAGTCAGATTAACTGGGACCTTAGTAGTTGTGTGCCTGAAGGACTGTAGGAACAAAGAGGAAGGAGAGGATCTCNAAGAGGATCTCTGGGGAGCGTCAGGGAGAGTGTCTTCTCAAATGGCGGTGAGGTTAAGTGGAGTTTAGGGCATGTGGCCTGTGTTGCTGAGTCCAAGGTGAAAGACAACGAGCTTGATTAACCTAGGCTGGGGTCTGGATTTGAAGGCCTCAGGCAGTGCAGAATCCACGTAGGATTTTAAAGCAGATAAGTAGCCTCTTCAACTTGTTTTTTTAAAGAAACATTACCCTGGCAGCAATA
>NW_023215019.1:0-605 GCF_002007445.2 Ailuropoda melanoleuca
GAACTTAACAAACTCCACACCCTAAAAACAAATAATTCAGTCAAGAAATGGGCAGAAAACATGAAAAGTCATTTATCCAAAGAAGACATACAAATGGCTAACAGACACATGAAAATGTGTTCAACATCACTAGCAATCAGGGAAATACAAATCAAAACCACAATGAGATTCCACTTTACACCAGTTAGAATGGCAAAAATTAACAACACAGGACACGAGTATTGGTGAGGATGTGGAGAAAGGGGGACCCTCTTACACTGTTGGTGGGAATGCAAGATGGCACAGCCACACTGAAATACAGTATGAAGGTTCCTCAAAAACTGAAAAATAGAGCTACCCTAAGATAGATATGTACTGAAAAGAAGGGACTCCTGCACCCTAATGTTCATAGCAGCAATGTCCACAATAGCCAAACAGACCCAAAGTCCCTTATGCCCTGAGGATCCTCCACTGGGTCCCTGTCTGCAGACGTGGTGAACTGATCCAGTTTGTGGAAAACAAGTCTTCAGCTGCAGGAAAATTCTTCTTGTCACTTGTGGGTATGGTATCCATGCTGTCTAATGCCTGCTGTCCTGGTATTACTATGAATTATTTAAGTTCAGCAA
>NW_023215020.1:0-605 GCF_002007445.2 Ailuropoda melanoleuca
GTATATGTAAATTCTGGAACATAATAAAATGAGCACCCATGAGGTCACTAGCCAACTTCAGAACAGGGAGGGCATTAGATATATCACTGTGGCCATTTTGAGGCTCTTTCTTATCCCAACCCCCTCTTTCATCCCCCACAGGAAATCAGTAACCTGAGTATTATGTTTATCATTATCTTCCCTCTTTTCTTTCTTTCATAATTTTGAAGACTTTTAAGGTTTATGGAAAAGTTGCAGGTACAGCACAAAGAATTTTCTTCTGAATCATTTGAGAATTTTACCAACCTGATGGGTCATTAGTGTGTATTTCCTACAAACAAGAACACTCTCCTGCCTGACTGCAATGCAACCATCAAAATCATGAAATTAATGTTGACCCCTTACTACCTTCTCATCCTCAATCTCCATTTCTTCTTTATAAATTGTTCCAGTAATGCCCTTGATAGTGAAAGGGATCAGTTCAGAATCTTACATTGCCCTTGGTTGTCATGGCTCTTTAGTCTCTCCTTTGGTCTAGAATATTTCCATGATTTTTCCTTGACTTTCATGAGGATGGTTTTGAAGATTGCAGAGCAGTTATTTTGTAGACCTTTGCTCAAGTTCAG
>NW_023215021.1:0-605 GCF_002007445.2 Ailuropoda melanoleuca
TTCCTGAGGCTGGGAAGCAGCGGCCGGCGGCTCTGGGGTGACAGCATAGACGCCCATACAGGATGCTGGCAAGAGCCGTCTTCTGCCACGTTGCCAGGATGACCTCGTAGGAAATGGGCCGAGAGGAAGAGAGCAAACTTGTTACTGGCAGGTGTCCTCTCTTGTAGTTGAAGACCCAGCTTGTTTAGGGGGTCTTGGGGCGCACTACTGATAGCGCCTGGCCCGGCCTGGACGCCGTGCAGAGTTTTGTCCTCCTTTCTCGTGTGCCTTCCCATAGTGGCTGGAGCTCTGAACTCAGGGACTCCTGACCCTTGAGGTCCACTCTTACCCCATCTAACAGAGTTGAAATAAAGGTCCATGAGATCCTGTGCATGAAAGCACGCAGATGAACTAGTGTTGATTCGATCCGCAGGGGGGCTGTCTGCACTCCCAGAAAGACCTGTGCCCGAGATGGAAACATAACCTCCCGGTCCACGTGACTATGGCTGCGAACAGGGCTCAACAGGAATATTCTCAAGTGTCTGTATCTTTCCCTCAGTTTGCATGGGGCTCCCCGATGCACAAGCTTGGAGACGGACACACATGGTTCATCCACATCCAGACCC
>NW_023215022.1:0-605 GCF_002007445.2 Ailuropoda melanoleuca
TTTAACAACACTAGCTCTTACATTTGTTGATCTATTGCCTTTCTGGTTGTTTCTATTTTCTTTCTAGTCTCTATTTCATTCAATTTTCCTCTGATTTTTGTTACTCCCTTCCTTCTAACTTTGGGCTTAGTTTGCTCTTCTAGTTCCCTGTGGCATAAAACTAGGTTGTTTATCCAAAATTTTTTTTTAACGTATGCATTTATAGCCACAGAAGTGCCTCATAGAACTGTGATCGCAGCATCCCATAGGCATGTCTCATTTTGGTTTTTGTTTGTTCTGAGATACTTTACTTTCCTTTTGATTTCTTCTTTGACTGTTCAAGACTGTGTTGTTTAATTTGCATGTATTTGTGAATTTTGCAGCTTTCCGCCGGTTATTGACTTCTAGTTTCAGGCCATTGTGGTGAAAACGTGCTTCATATAATTTCAATCTTCTTAAATCTGTTTCGTGACCTATCGTGAAATCCTAGAGGATGTTCCACATGCTCTTGAGGAGAACGTGTATCGTGCTGCTGTTGGATAGAGTGTTCTGTGTGTCCGTCAGGTCCGTTTGGTCTAAATGGTAGTTCAAGTTCAATATTTCCTTATTGATTTTCAATCTGGATG
>NW_023215023.1:0-605 GCF_002007445.2 Ailuropoda melanoleuca
CCCCAAATGCAGAACCCCCCTGGTCCACTATTATTGGCTGAGGCTATGCTCCCCCAATCTCCGTCTGCACGAGGCACTCCGCTCCCAGATCTTCCCGCCAGCAGCAAACAGCAAAAAGATGGTCCCAGAGTCCCAGAAGCAGGAAGACAGCCCTGCAGCAGCAGGGAGACAGCCCCGCAGTAGCAGCAACAGTCAGAAGATACCCCAGGTTGTCTGCCACATGACCCCAGTGATCACTGTCCTGCACCACCACCAACATTGCCAGTGCTCCAACTGCAAGGCCAGAGGAAATACTGTGCTCAGGATTCAACACTGCTGCTCCAGCCAACGCCCAAGGCAGGCACCACTTGGCAGCCGGCAAAACTCCAGTGCCACTGCTCCCACTAGCATCCAAGTCTCCACCATTCCGTGTGGCCCAGCAGTGCCAGGGAATACAGAAGCCAGCAACTCCGAGAACTGGAGAAAGCAAAGCACCCAGCCAGAGCCAGACCAGGTACTACAAAGTGGGAAGCAAAGCTAGGGCCTGGGGGGATGTAAGCTGTAAAAACAGCTGTAAAAACAGCTCAAACACCCCAGTCCCTTCCACCATGCATCCCAAACACACC
>NW_023215024.1:0-605 GCF_002007445.2 Ailuropoda melanoleuca
TGTAAATGGTCTGGAAGAGGACTTGGCTCATCACAAGCATTCAGTAAATGTTAACTGTTACGATTATTGTCATCCCCTCCTATACCCTGAACACCCAGTATAGTGCTTGGCACACAGGAGGAAAGAGTGTATGAAAGGCCCAGTCATGGCAATAGCTGAGTGCAGAGAGTCTAGACAGGAGGGAAAAGCAGGTGCAATGGCCCTGAGGCTCATGGTACCTATGGAAAAGAGACTCACAAATAACAGATAATTGAACCTTAACACCTTCTCATGGAAGCTGAGCACAAATAGTATTTAATGCTTGAACAGAGGCAACCCTATCTCCCCATACAGAGGAACACAGAGAATGGGGCCAAGATCCTTCCCAGAAAATGGCCTGGAATCAACGCAATACAGAGACCCATGAGCGACTGAAGTTCACTGCTCAATTTCAATAGCCTAGAAAACATTTCAGGCGAATGTGACCAGCGGCTCACCCTAGCCACATCCATCACGTTCTCGTAGAAGGCCCAGTGTGGAGCATGCTCCTTCCTGGCACGATGGCCCAGCCCAACTTGTTTTGTTTCAAACAAAGATAACGAACCGGATGAGGCAATTTACTGAAG
>NW_023215025.1:0-605 GCF_002007445.2 Ailuropoda melanoleuca
CCCTCAGGCTTCCCAAGAGGCCACCAGCTGAGTGCAGGGAACAGAGAGGGGAGGGGCCTTGCCTAAGGTCATACAGGTCAAGAGCCTGATGCTTGGGGACTCCCAGAGCCCACCTGTTTACTCTGTGCACAAGCAGTTTCCTGTCATCCTCTTCCCTGGGACCTCTGGGTTGTCCCTGATCTCCTAACCTGGAGTTGGGGCAGCCCTGGGGAGGGAGCCTCCTGTGGCAGATTCCAGAGTGAGGCTGGAGGGCTTGTCAGGTGCTCGCTGAGATGCGAACCCACAGCAGATTTCTGTAGGTGGAGGAGACTGAGTGTCTGTGGAGGGAATCCACGTCACGGCCTCACAGCTGTGTCCCAGGCAAATGACTTAATCCATCTGGGCCCCACTTCTGTAGAACAGGGGCTCACAGCACTTTGTTCCCCAGGCCTTGGTGAGGATAAACCAAGACAACGAACAATAATCATCTCACCAGCGCTTGGAATGGAAGCAGCGTCCGTGGAGACAGATCTCCCTATGAGTGCTGGGTAGAAGACTTGTTTATTGAGCCCCTGCTGAGCTGGGCACCTGGTTTTGAACATCAGCGATCAAGTGCCTGGCTTCAG
>NW_023215026.1:0-3995 GCF_002007445.2 Ailuropoda melanoleuca
GACTCTGGACTCGATCCCCATGACCTGAGCAGAAGGCAGATGCTTAACCAACTGAGCCACCCACATGTCCCAATTTCACGCTGTTTTTATTCAAATAGAAATGAAGCAGAATTTATAAAAATTGCAATTACTTGTAATGATAAAGTTAAACACAAAATATTTTTATCGATTACNCTTGTAATGATAAAGTTAAACACAAAATATTTTTATCGATTACAATTACGACAAACGAGGAGTCAAATGATAGAATTAATGAAAAAAAGTTCTGGGATGCCTGGGTGGCTCAGTCGGTTAAGCATCTGCCTTTGGCTCAGGTCATGATCCCAGCGTCCTGGGACTGGGTCCTGCATTGGGCTCCTTGCTCACCAGGGAGCCTGCTTCTCCCTCCACCTGCACCTCCCCCTGTTTGTTTTCTCTCTCTCTGACAAATAAGTAAAAAAAAATCTTTAAAAAATTTATAATTAATGAAAAAAGTTCTTTTTAATGAGTAAAGTAGTAACAATTATCCTTAGTATCAAACTTCCTTTAAAGATGGATGAAGAAAGGAAGAGGCACGAAAGTGATAAATTGGCAGTATCAGAAAGCATATCTGCCGCTGCTGCTACTGGACTAATTCAAAAAAAGAGCGAGTGGAAAAACTGATAACCACCTATGTCCTATTATGGAAGATGAAGATTCTGATGGGTAAGCCTATTTACTATGTAAATAGTAGGTAATTACTATTTTCCTAGAAAACAAATTCTAGTTGGAGCTAACATTCATGATTAACAACTTTTTATATTTTTAGTAAGGCGATTCCATCCTGGGTGCTAATCAGAAAAATGCAAATAATGAGATACCATTTTTGCAGTCATAGAGATAAATATTTTATTAAAATATAATAACCAAAGTTAGCAGATGTGAGGAAAAAGGCATTCTTATACACTGCTGTTAGATGAAATTGGTAAATCCTTCCTGCAGGGTGATTTAGCAGTGTGTTTCAAAAATTTCAAATATGCTGTCCCTTTATCCCAATGGCTTCATTGTCAGGACTAGATCCTATAGGAAACAGACTTGTGTAAACACACACACACACACACACACACATACATTCTAAGGACATTTATTATACATTATTATATGTATAAAATATGACAGATATGTTAAGGATACGTATTATAGCATTCTCATATCAAAAAGTTGGAGCTAGTCTAAATATCCATCAATTTTCACCCGTATAAGACAAGGTAGTATGTGACCATTTGAAAAAATGAATTTAGGTCTACAGTGTATTGATCGTTTAACAAAATATATTTAAAGTGTTTGGCTTCATGTCATGTCTTATGCAAATCTTAGAATACTTTTAATATCTGCTGAGTTGCAAAAGGAAGTTACCTGCTACACTGGTGCTCTAACATAATTACCAACAAAATTGCTAGTTACTAGGTTTTTGGCTTTGGTTCCTAATGCAGGAGTGCTCAAATGTTGGGCCCTCAAATTGATCTGAATATTACCAAGAGATTTCATATGGCAATTTGTCCCATATTCTATATAAACATTTGATTTGATGACCCCCGTGCTGTAAGCCAAGATGTTACTAATGCAGTGAATCTTCGTTTTAAGGTTCCTTGCATGCATGCTGTTATCCTTCCCTTTTAAAGAGAATATATATCTACATGCACCACACCAGATTTTTCAACAGTGACTTCATATTTTATAATTGATGAAAATTTAGTTTACAAAATAGGAATATTTTCTGCATTCCAAACCCCTTTTACTTCTCTTATAGAAGTTTAATATGACTAATTATTTTGAATAGTAGAAGATATCCTAGAGTTAGATGATTTTTATCAAGTATGAAACACTGCTGTTGAAACTTAACAGTTTTTCTGTGGTCTTTCTAAGCATGAGAAAAAATGACAATCGGCTTATATAATACATATCTAGAAAATTTTTAAGGAGTCTTTTGGATGTATGATTTTGTGAATTATTTAATCCCTTGGCCTGGCTTTTTTTTTAAAAGATTTTATTTATTTATATCAGAGAGAGAGAGAGCAGGGGGAGAGGGACAAGCGGACTTGGCACTGAGAGCCCAGCCCCATGCGGGGCTCTATCCCACAACCCTGAGATCATGACCTGATCCAAAATCAAGAGTCAGAGACTTAACTGACTGAGCCACCCAGGCGCCCCCTTGGTCTGTCATTTTTTTAAAAAACACTTAATGCTTCATGTATGTAATTTTAAAAACTTCAAACTATTATAAAAATACTACATCATCATTGTGTAAGGATTGAACTAAACTAAAAAGAAAAATTATCTATGATCATTCCACTTAGCTATGATATCCTTAAAAGAACCATGTACACTCACTGATCCTGATTTCCCTCCCATTTGCTCTTGAATTGTCTCTAGTAGTTTTCACTCCCAGTACTCCAGAATTGATTTTTGAAAGGTTACCACTGATTTTCACTTTAATAAATCTAGACATAATTTCTCAGATGTCATTTTATTTCACCTGTCGTGCCTAGAAAATGTTCTAGCATATATAGTTCTATTCAATAAATGTTTATTGAGTGAATACACCTCCATGTATTGTTTTTAACATGATACTAATTCTCACTTAAACAAAAAGAAAGTTTGACACGGGTCCATTCTGACAATTTATACTGCCAGTTATATGCAATTTTTTAATTTTGGGGGGCCCAAAACTGTGGTTACTTGCTACTTATTTTTTTTTTTTACTGGTATTTATGTTAGTTTTAATCATGATAAAATGGATCAAAGGAATAGCAAACTTCATTTATATTTTATTAAGGAAAATGAAATACGGTGGTAAATTATCATAGGACTTTAAAAATTCTTGCCAAAGGATTATGAGCCCTCAATATCTGAAATAAAAAGATGAAGTTAGAATTTATTGCCTACTAGTAAGAGAGCTATGCTGATCACTTACAGTCTTTTCTGACAGAGCAGTCTGCTATTCTTATATAGGGTTTTGGGAAGAGTAGAGTTTAAGGTTTGGGGGACTTCCAGAGAATTAACTGGCTTGTCATCAGCTAAAACACCACGGTAATTTGGGTGACTGGTCGATTGGTTGGCCCTCAAGGCATGTGTATCGGAGTGATTTTGTCCCATCTTTAGGCTTTCTTTTAGAAGGGAGGAGCTGTCATTGCTTGGTTGGTGAGTGAGGCCAGAGGGCATTGATCAATTACACACATTTAAAACTGGTTGTGGTGGCTTCTTGTTACCATGGCTTCATAGTTGTGTCCCCCCCACCCTAAGTTTGAGGTGACTGACTAGATGTTTTCTATTTAAAAGTTGTTTCTATCAACTGTGTTCAAAATGTAAGCGATTTCATATTCTGTAATTATAGATTTATTTTTGAAATTTGGGCCAAGAAGAATTGTGTAATAATTGCTTTCAGGAAGATCCTTCTTTTTTGGTGTTAAATTTTAACTAGAAGAGTTATCTGTGTGACAGTTTTAAAACAATAATTGCTCACTTTGTTTGTGTTTTCATTGCTCTGAGGGGCTCATGTTCAATTCCTAAATTAATAATCTCCTGTGGGAAATTTCAGTCTTTTTGTAAATTTATGTAGCTATTTGCTAATAATATTCTCTTGCATGCATTTAGTCCATGAAAAGGTAATTATAATTTTCTGCTGGTAAATCTAGCTTTTTATATTAGGATTAAATAGTAGGCTGAAAGTATACAAAAGTTACCAAATCATATTCTTTAAGAAAATTAAAAAATTTTTATTTATTTGTGAGAGAGACGGGGAGTGCAGGAGCAGGAGGGAGGGGCAAAGGGAGAGGGAGAAGCTCAGCAGGGAGCCTGATGCAGGGCTAGATCCCAGAACCTGGCGATTATGACCTGAGCTGAAGGCAGAGGCTTAACTGATCAAGCCACCCAGGCACCCCCAAATCATTTTCTTTTCAAACAGAGTTAATCAGGTTATTGCAATTTTTGAGTGATATATAATGGCATATGAGTATTTTTGAATTTTCTCCGGATTT
>NW_023215028.1:0-605 GCF_002007445.2 Ailuropoda melanoleuca
CCTCTCGGGCGTGCTGGGCAACTGGCAGTGGGAATGAACCTCAGGAGGGGGGCAGCAAGAAGAGGAAAGAGTAAGCCACTGGCATTTCAGACATCACCGTTCCCGGCGGTAGCTCAGCTCGGCTGCCAGCACATTCTCCAGGGCCCCGGGGGTATCTGAGTTCACTTTGGTTTTGGGTTTGGAAGAATGTAAGCAAAAGGTATCCGTTGGCTGCTCTACCAGCCACGCTCTGTGGCTGAAACAGCCTCTTTAGGCCAGAGTGAAACGTTTAGTTGTTCCTTCGTCCCTATTAGTTATTCCACGGCACTAAAGTTACCTTTCCAAAGAAACTGCCACAAAGATCATTTTATCTTCAGTGCCAAGGGGTGGCCTGGAAAAGGCGTTGCCAAGTCTTGGGGTGGCCGGAGATGATGGGCTGGTTTTTATGCAGGCAAATTGACCAGAAGGAGTTTTTAAAAAGTTGGCATTGGAACGTATTCCCTTTTTTTTGCTTTCTTCTTGACACTAATGAATGAAACACGTTAGGCTTGTTTTCAATTATGCAACAAGTCCTCATTCATTAGAAACCGAGGCAGCGAACCCAGCTGTATTGCACGGACTGGACG
>NW_023215029.1:0-605 GCF_002007445.2 Ailuropoda melanoleuca
CTAAAAGACAACCTACAGAATGAGAGAAGATATTTGTAAGTGTCTTATCAGATAAATGGCTAGTATCCAAATCTATAAAGAACCTGTCAAACTCAACACCCCAAAAACCCAAATACCCCAGTCAAGAAATGGGCAGAAGACATGGACAGACACTTCTCCAAAGAAGACATACAAATGGTCAACAGATACATGAAAAGATGTGTATGAGTACAAATCAAATTAAAAAAAAATACAAATCAAATACATAATGAGATCCCATCTCGCACCAGGCAGAATGGCTAAAAGGAACAACACATGAAACAACAGATGTTTGTGACAATGCAGAGAAAGGGAAACCCTCTTACACTGTTGGTGGGAATGCAAACTGGTACAGCCACTCTGGAAAACAGAATGGAGGTTCCCCAAAAAGAAAAATGGAGCTACCTTATGACCCATCAGTTGCATTACTATGTATTTATCTAAAGGATACAAATATAGTGATTTGAAGGGGCACCTGAACCCCAATGTTTATAGCAACAATGTCCACAGTAGACTAAATATGGAATGAGCCCTGATGTCCATTGACAGATGAATGAAGAAAAGGTGATATATGTGTAAAATAGATT
>NW_023215030.1:0-776 GCF_002007445.2 Ailuropoda melanoleuca
CAAAGCACCTTGATTCCTGTTCCACCTTCCATAAGGCCTTCGTGACTTCAAGGGCTTTCCCCTTACACTCTATTTCTTGGTTCTAAGGGCTGGATCATCCCCAGGCCCCTACACCTAATGTGGAATCGCGGTCCCCAGTGTAAAGCCTGCTGTTCGCTGGAGCTGTTTTCCTGGACGCTCTGCTTTATTACCAATGAGAAGGGCGCTGAGTCCTCGAAAATACNGGTCCCCAGTGTAAAGCCTGCTGTTCGCTGGAGCTGTTTTCCTGGACGCTCTGCTTTATTACCAATGAGAAGGGCGCTGAGTCCTCGAAAATACGGAAGGTTTTCATTCATGCTCCCTTACACACGAGAGATGATGATCATTGATATTTCCCTGGACTGTGTGGGGTCTCAGAGACCACTATGGGGTACTCTCGTCAGGATTCCCCGACCACTTTCCCTCATGTTTCCCTATTCACGAAGGGGGCGATAGTTCTAAGAGGGTACCTGTACGGTGTTGTTTCTGACGGACGTGTTTTGGCCCTTTTCGTTCCATTGCCGCCAGCAGGTTTGACAGGAATTCCCCAGGGAGCAAGCATTTCGGTGCAAGCGGGTTTAGGCCGAATTGTCTTTCTCAGTGCTGTGTTCGTCGTGTTTCACTCACGGTACCAAAGCACCTTGATTCCTGTTCCCCCTTCCATAAGGCCGTCGTGACTTCAAGGGCTTTCCCCTCACACTTTGTTTCTTGGTTCTAAGGGCTGATCCTCCCCAGGACCCTACACCCAATGTGGAATC
>NW_023215030.1:902-1168 GCF_002007445.2 Ailuropoda melanoleuca
TACTCAAGAGAGTTGATGATCGTTGATAATTCCCTGGACTGTGTGGGGTCTCAGAGACCACTATGGGGCACTCTCGTCAGGCTTCCGTGACAACTTTCTCTCATGTTTCCCTATTCACGAACGGTGATGATAGTGCTAAGACGATCCCTGTACGGTGTTGTTTCTGAAGGACGTGTTTTGGGCCGTTTCGTTCCTTTGCCGTCAGTAGTTTGACAGGATTTCCCTCGGAGCAAGCATTTCCTTTGAAGCGGGTTTTGGCCGAATTG
>NW_023215031.1:0-605 GCF_002007445.2 Ailuropoda melanoleuca
TCTCAGATTTTGGAAGGTGAAGAATTTACTCCATCAGAACACAGAAATGGGTGCATAACTTGGCATTTCAACTCCTCTGTGAATTGAGTGGTGTTCATACCTATCTGCTGTTAGGACAAATGGAGAGGTAGCTATAAGAGAAAATAAGAAAGTTCTAGGCCAAACCATCTCAGCTGTTGGCCCTTCTTCCCAAATTAGTGGCCTTGAAACATTCTACATAGTTTTACTCATTTGTGGGGCTCAGCTTACAAATAAAACATGAATTAATGCCATTTTTGTCCATCTTTTATCAAAAAACAAATGCCTTTCAGAAGAAAGTTCTGTCAATGTCATCTCTCCTGTTATAACCATTTATTTTCCTCCTCTAGCCAGCAGCATAGGTCAATCCTCTGTTCACAACGAAGATAGGATGTGCTATTTCAAGTCAGGGGACATTATTTTTCAATGGATGGGTACCATTTCTATTCTGATTCCTGCTGACACAGTTTGGCTGCCCTGGGAAGAAGATATGAAGCTGCTCTCCAGGGCCGAATTGGTGAGTCTTCTTTTTGATGAAGCTTATTAATCAATGTTTGGCATAAAACCAGGCAGCAAAGTATATCATA
>NW_023215032.1:0-605 GCF_002007445.2 Ailuropoda melanoleuca
TTAAGCCCAACCACTAACTCCTTTTTCTTGGATTTCCTCTCCAACTTCACAAGATGATAAGGATCCTCTCCACTCTGCTCTTATAAACTGGTCTAGTCTGTGCTTTATCCTGTCCCTTACTTTCTAATGTCAACATCCTTATGAGATTGAGAAGGTGTTCTCAACAAGAGAGAAGCTTCCCTACAATTAAATAGTCAATGAAATCATTATCCTTTATGTGCTGTGATGTTAATCTTAATTGAGAGGCCATCTTCTCGGTCTCTCTGGATGAGAACATTGGTTTCAGAGGGTACTGGGAAATGCTTTTGTTAACACCGTAAGATTGTCCCTTCCGAATCCTCCCTCCATCCTAAGCCAATGTTCAGGGCCTACACCTTAGTACAATCCATAATGACTGATCTAAAGTAACTCAGGGTTTTTCTTTTTAACTACAATTGAAAAACCATTTTTCAAAAAAAAAGGAAACTAAGCACAAAAGCAACACAAAATTGAGCCTAGCTCCATTCAGTTGAGTCAAATTGTGGCATACCTGTTCTCTTAAATTTCTCATTCTGGCCTAAGTGACTTTATTTCAGATTAGCAAGTTGGGACCATTTCCAGAATCC
>NW_023215033.1:0-605 GCF_002007445.2 Ailuropoda melanoleuca
CTTAACTCCTTCAATAACATCGTCTTCCTTTATTTAGTAATAGAGTCCTTCATCTAAAACTTTTTTCTAAGCTGGGGGGACATCTGTTTGAAATGGTGCGTGTTGGGTTATTTTTTTCCGAATTTTTATTAAATTCCAGTTAGTTAACAGGCAGTGTAATATTAGTTTCAGGTGTAGACATTAGTGATTCATCACTTCCATACAACACCCTGTGCTCAACACAAGTGCCCTCCTTAATACCTATCACCCATTTACACTGTCCCCCCAGCCACCTCCCCTCTGACAACCCTCGGTGTGTTATCTACAGTTAAGTTTGTTTCCTGGTTTGCCTCTGCTTCCCCCCACCATTTTCATCTGTTTGTATCTTAAATTCCACACATGACTGAAATCATACAGTGTTTGTCTTTCTCTGACTGACTTATTTCATGGAGCATAGTCCTCTCTAGCTTGGTGCTGTGGTTTTCATGATGATGTCTTCTTCAGGGTACTATAGAAGATGGTTCGGATCCTTCAATAATTCTGAAGTGGACTGTAGTTATGATTCATTGTAATTTGATACAAATACCAATTTTTGATTGAAATAATCTAGTACTCCATCATTAATG
>NW_023215035.1:0-605 GCF_002007445.2 Ailuropoda melanoleuca
CTGGATCACAGAATTGTCCATTATTGGTATAAATCACTATGGACTAACAAAAAAATAAACTCTCATAGACTTGTTTGTATTTCACCTGTTTGAAAATTGAAGAGCTCTATTTTCTAAGGGATGCAGTGAGAAGAGTTTGGGTGCAATAAGGATTTCTTGAGAAACTTGCATGTCAGCCTTACCATCTATTCATTCTATAAACCATCTTAGAGCTTCAATGACAAGATTGCATTCAATTTTACAAAACTGGAAGAACTTTCAGGCTTACAGCTCATAAACAAACATGTTGACCCTGGCATTTGTTTACAACTTAGACCAAAATTTAAGTGAAAATTTGCAATGACTGACTTGTTTTGCAATAGAAGCTATTTTAAGACCAAAAGTCTACTAGTGTTTGCAAAGAAAATGTATGCTTATTGGTATCAACTAGATCTAACAGTTACAAACTTGTTTCTTTATTGTCTTGTTTGGTAAGCAGGGTATGCCTCAATTATGATTCTCTCATCTTTGCTCCAGATTGACATAAAGACTGGGATTAAGGAAAATGATGCTTTGTTTCTAGACGTCCTCTGTATCTCTTTGTGCTTCTATTTTTACCATCCATA
>NW_023215037.1:0-182 GCF_002007445.2 Ailuropoda melanoleuca
TTTCAGCTGATGACAAGCCAGTTAATTCTCTGGAAGTCCCCCAAACCTTAAACTCTACTCTTCCCAAAACCTTGTATAAGAATAGCAGACTGGGGCGCCTGGGTGGCACAGCGGTTAAGCGTCTGCCTTCAGCTCAGGGCGTGATCCCGGCGGTCTGGGATCGAGCCCCACGTCAGGCTCTT
>NW_023215037.1:419-1291 GCF_002007445.2 Ailuropoda melanoleuca
TCATAATCCGTTGGCAAGAATTTTTAAAGCCCTATAATAATTTACCACCAAATTTCATTTTCCTTAATAAAATATAAATTAAGTTTGCTATTCCTTTGATCCATTTTATCATGATTAAATCTAAGATAAATACCAGTAAAAAAATAAGTAGCAAGTAACCACAGTATTGGGCCCCCCAAAATTTAAAAAATTGCATATAACTGGCAGGTTAAATTGTCAGAATGGACCCGTGTCAAACTTTCTTTTTGTTTAAGTGAGAATTAGTATCATGTTAAAAACAATACATGGAGGTGTATTCACTCAATAAACATTTATTGAATAGAACTATATATGCTAGAACGTTTTCTAGACATGACAGGTGAAATAAAATGACATCTGAGAAATTATGTCTAGATTTATTAAAGTGAAAATCTGTGGTAACCTTTCAAAAATCAATTCTGGAGTAGTGGGGGTGAAAACTACTAGAGACAATTCAAGAGGAAATAGGAGGGAAATCAGGATCAGTGAGTGTACATGGTTCTGTGAAGGATATCATAGCTAAGTGGAATGATCATAGATAATTTTTCTTTTTAGTTTAGTTCAATACTTACACAATGATGATGTAGTATTTTTGTAATAGTTTGAAGTTTTTAAAATTACATACATGTAGCATTAAGTGTTTCTTAAACAATGACAGACCACGGGCGCGCCTGGGTGGCTCAATCGGTTAAGTCTCTGACTCTTGATTTTGGATCAGGTCATGATCTCAGGGTTGTGGGATCGACCCCCGCATGGGGCTGGGCTCTCGGTGCCAAGTCGGCTTCTCCCTCTCCCCCTGCTCTCTCTCGCTCTCTCTCTCTGATATAAATAAATAAAATCTTAAAAAAAAAAAA
>NW_023215037.1:1575-2257 GCF_002007445.2 Ailuropoda melanoleuca
GGTTAAGTCTCTGACTCTTGATTTTGGATCAGGTCATGATCTCAGGGTTGTGGGATCGACCCCCGCATGGGGCTGGGCTCTCGGTGCCAAGTCGGCTTCTCCCTGTCCCCCTGCTCTCTCTCGCTCTCTCTGATATAAATAAATAAAATCTTAAAAAAAAAAAAAGCCAGGCCAAGGCATTAAATAATTCACAAAATTATACATCCAAAAGACTCCTTAAAAATTTTCTAGATATGTATTATATAAGCCGATTATCATTTTTTCTCATTCTTAAAGACCACAGAAAAACTGGTAAGTTTCAACAGCAGTGTTTCATACTTGATAAAAATTATCTAACTCTAGGATAACTTCTATTCAAAATAATTAGTCATATTAAACTTCTATAAGAGAAGTAAAAGGGATTTGGAATGCAGAAAATATTCCTATTTTGTAAACCAAATTTTCATCAATTATAAAATATGAAGTCACTGTTGAAAAATCTGGTGTGGTGCATGTAGAAATATATNCATGTAGATATATATTCTCCTTAAAAAGGAAGGATAACAGCATGCACGCAAGGAACCTTAAAACGAAGATTGACTGCATTAGCAACATCTTGGCTTACAGCACAAGGGTCATCAAATCAAATGTTTATATTGAATATGGGACAAATTGCCATATGAAATCTCTTGGTAATATTCAG
>NW_023215038.1:0-605 GCF_002007445.2 Ailuropoda melanoleuca
ACATAACTGTACATTTTTAGATGAAAACATTTCAAATTAATTTCTATATTGAGATAACATTAAAATGGAGTAATAAAAATACAAGAGCAGTAACCTGAGAATTTCAAATTTTGCTACTAGGCAGTAAGAAAACTTTGGTCAAAAACTTTGGTCATTAAAAAAATAAATTAAAAAAAAAAGAAACTTTGGTCATTAAAATCACGGGCTTTTGAGTCAACAGACTTGATCTCCCACCACTTCACAGTGATGGGCTCTTAAATAAATTTCCAAAACCACCCATGCTTCAGTTTCTGTATCTGTAATATTAACATCAATTAATAAGAATCACAGATCTTTAAGACTAAATGAGAATAATGCATAGGGAAAAAGCAGTATGGTGTCTGGGTCATCATAAAACTTAAGAAAGTGGTATGATTAATAGATGGTGTGTATTCTTTTAGTTATTTTGAATGTTACTGGTATATGTTGATGTTTCTCTTTTTGGGTATTAGATTGTCATAGTGAAGACCTGGCCTCTCTTTACAAAGAGAAAGAAAAATAAAAACCAGGTAATAATAAATCTGTTAAAGCAAAGGAATCGTAATAGGCTCACTTCTCTAGCATGC
>NW_023215039.1:0-605 GCF_002007445.2 Ailuropoda melanoleuca
TAAGTGGTTGGTTACTAACGTCAAGTGGGTGAGATTGTCTGGGGAGAGTAGACAGAGAGAGGAGAAAGGGGCCCACGCCAGAGCTCCAGTAGCTCTCAAAGTGCAGAGAAGAGAACCTGCAAATGAGATGGAGCAGCACCTTGCTTCTGTTGTGAGAACAAGCTTTGGAATCAGACACCTCGGGCCATCTGTCTCTGGAGAAGTTGTATCAGCCCTGTGAGCCCGTGTCTCTTCCTCCGTAATGGGGCAATAATAGTACTTACCTTATAGAACAGTATTGAGAAAGTTTACCAAAATCCTGGCACATGGTAAGCCTCAATTGCTGCTAGCTATTATGTTAATTATGTTTAATAAGAGTAGGAATGATAATAATGAGAGGAAGCAGCAGCCAGAGGAGCCAGAGGGTATCAGACGAAGGTGATGTCATGAAAGCCGAGGGAAGTGTTTAAGAAAAACTGGTCCGTAAGGACAAATGTGCTGAGAGGTCAAAATTAAAGGCCAAAAAGGGTCTGTTGGATTAAGCTGCTGGTAGGACATTGATGACTTTTGCAAGGGCTGTCCCACTGCATGGTCCAAGCCAGGGAGGCGCCTGGAGACAGACTGTG
>NW_023215040.1:0-605 GCF_002007445.2 Ailuropoda melanoleuca
TATTATTATTATTATTATTATGCAAAGATATTCTTGACTACTTTCCTCCTAGAAGAAAATATTCATTCTTCCTAAGAAGAAAAATCCTAAAATTCCTACAAGAGAATAGAAGGCACTGACCAAACATAAGACTGTCCTACCTATAAATGTTCCCTGTATCACTCACTCACTAGGAATTAGACTTAAAAATCAGTATTAAATTATACATGTCTACATGAATTAAATATTAATTATATACGAATTAAATAGCTCTTTTACTACTTTTTTATTTTATTTGCTGCTTTCTATATGAATAAAACCTTTACCAACTGGAGCAGATGAAGCACTTTAAGTACTCAAAAGAGGGTGTTTAGCATATTGCTAGGAGACCACATTCACATCCTCCATAATAACAGCAGCAATTATGTGCTTCCTGGTGCAGGGCATTAGAAACGCTGCCAGTTATGTCTCAGCATGCCACAGAATTAACTCATACAATCTTGATCATCTATTTCAAGCAGCTCATCTGCCAAGCTGACCTATACTGTAATCAAACTAAATTGTATACTTTTGCTACATTTGCATTTTATTTTCAATTTTCATACACGCACGTCTCATTCATTCGC
>NW_023215041.1:0-605 GCF_002007445.2 Ailuropoda melanoleuca
ACTATGTACTTATTTGGAATAGGAAGAGCAGGGACATTGATTAGGCCTTAATTAGGAACATTTTGACTTAATACTATCCAGTTGGAAATACTCATTTTGTTACTGTGATTATAAGCAAAGCCCTTTGCCAAGTTTTGAAAGTGAATATATTGGCTTCTGACATCATTTTCCTTCATGAACTTCATACCCATTAATTTTTTCTACTACTGAAATCAATGCAAAGCGTATCTGGTTCTTCCACAAATGAAGAAGCAAGCAAATGTGACCAAAATTAAGAATAGACAATGTTAATCTTTGTTTCCGTAGTATGTCTATTCAGCTGGATTTTTTCTTTTCTATTCTTTGGAACAGCTACCAAATACCCCCAATTATATCCTTGTGATCCTAATATTTTCTCCATCATCAAAACAGAGAAGTATACAAAATCGGTCATTTCCCTTTGATTAAAATGCTGTCAAACATATTTGAAAGACTAATAATTAATTATGGGACAAAAGCAGGAAGATAATCAGGAAGGAGGTAAAACAAACAAGATCTTTGATTTAACATTGACGAAAAAGCAACACAATGTAAGTGACAGACACCATGTTATGAACTTGACATCC
>NW_023215042.1:0-1642 GCF_002007445.2 Ailuropoda melanoleuca
GACCTCATAGATATATAGAGAACACTACACCCCAGAACCAAAGAATACTCATTCTATTCTAATGCCCATGGGACAATCTCAAGAATAGATCATGTTCTGGGACACAAAACAGGTCTCAGCCAATAGCAAAAGATTGAAATTATCCCATCCATATTCTCAGACCACAATGCTCTGAAATTGGAACTCAACCACAAGGAAAACCCTGGAAGAAACTCAAACACTTGGAGGCTAAGAACCATCCTGCTCAAGAATGACTCGATAAACCAGGAAATCAAAAAANAACAAATTAAACAATTTATGGAGACCAACGAGAATGAGAACACAAAGGTCCAAAACCTATGGGATACGGCAAAGGCGGTCCTAAGGGGGGAATAAATAGCCATCCAAGCCTCACTCAAAAGAATAGAAAAATCTGAAATGCAGTTTCTATATTTTCACCTCAAGACGCTGGAACAGCAACAGAAGGACAGGCCTAACCCAATCACAAGGAAGCAGTTGACCAAAATTAGAGCAGAAATCAATCAAGTAGAAACCAGAAGTACAGTAGAGCAGATCAACAGGTCTAGAAGCTGGTTCTTTGAGAGAATCAATAAAATTGACAGACCACTGGCAAGGCTGATCCAAAAGCAAAGAGAAAGTTCCGAAATTATTAAAATTATGAGTGAAAAGGGAGAGGTCACGACCAACAACATTGAAATTTTAAGGATTATTAGAAATTTTTATCAACAGCTACATGCCAAAAAAACTAAGCAATGTGGAAGAGATGGAGGCCTTCCTGGAAGCCTATAAACTACCAAGACTGAAACAGGAAGAAATAGATTTCTTAAACAGGCCAATTAACTATGAAGAAATTGAGTCAGTGATAAACAGCCTTCCAAATAATAAAACTCCAGGCCCAGACGGTTTTCCTGGGGAATTCTACCAAACATTCAAAGAAGAAATAATACCTATTCTCCTAAAGCTATTTCAAAAAATAGAAACAGAAGGAAAGCTACCAAACTCATTCTATGAGGCTAATATTACCTTGATCCCCAAACCAGGCAAAGACCCCCTCAAAAAGGAGAATTACAGACCGATTTCTCTAATGAATATGGATGCCAAAATCCTCAACAAGATCCTTGCTAATAGAATCCAACAGTACATTAAAAGGATTATCCATCATGACCAAGTGGGATTCATACCTGGGATGCAAGCATGGTTCATCACTCGCAAATCAATCAATGTGATACATCATATCAACAAGAAAAGACTCAAGAACCATATGATCCTCTCAATTGATGCAGAAAAAGCATTTGACAAAATACAGCATCCTTTCCTGATTAAAACCCTTCAGAGTGTAGGAATAGAGGGTACATTTCTCAATCTCATAAAAGCCATCTATGAAAAGCCTACTGCAAGCATTATTCTCAATGGGGAAAAGCTGGAAGCCTTTCCCTTAAGATCAGGAACACGACAAGGATGCCCACTCTCGCCACTATTATTCAACATAGTACTANGTTATTCAACATAGTACTAGAAGTCCTTGCAACAGCAATGAGAAGACAAAAAGGGTTCAAAGGTATCCAAATCGACAAAGAAGAAGTCAAAATGTCTCTCTTCGCAGATGACATGATACTTTATATGGAAAACCCAAAGGAATCCA
>NW_023215043.1:0-605 GCF_002007445.2 Ailuropoda melanoleuca
TCAAAGGACTTCTACTGACTTCCTTTGAAATACATAGAAAATGGATGATATACAGAAAAAGAAAAAGAAAATACCATAAAAACGGTCAGACATCTTCAAAATGTGCTTCACCAAAAAGGATATAGGGATGCCCAATAAGCACATAAAAAAAAGAGCTCAACATAATTAGCCCACAGGAAAATGCAAATTAAAACCAAAATGGGATACTATTTCACACCTACTAGAAGGCTGGCAGGGATGTGAAGCAAATTTTATTTTACTCATACTGTTTTAAGGCCCACTCAGAGAAATAGCATGCTGCTTTTTGTCCTAAATTTGGAAGATGGAAACTTAATCTGATGGAAATCTTTCGTCAGATTAAAGCATCGGCTCACTTCGGCTTCTCTACCTTCACTCTGGCAGCACTCCCAAGGCTAAAGCGACACCATCCTCTCCTCAGTCCCTGCAGCTCTGGTAATTAACTGCTCCTGCACAATTGGCTGGAGACCAGGCAGTCTCTCTTTCCATTGGCTTCTCTCCATTGTGTTGTTCTGAGGTGCCCTCAGGATGAATGAGGAAGCTTTATTTGGCCATAGTCCTGGTGCAGCCTGGGCAGGGTGGACGGT
>NW_023215044.1:0-605 GCF_002007445.2 Ailuropoda melanoleuca
TCCCCTTGCTTGTGTTCCCTCTCTCGCTGGCTGTCTCTGTCAAATAAATAAAATAAAATCTTTAAAAAAAATAATAATGGTGGGCCCATAAGGATAGATTGTAGGGTATATAACTGTAAAATGATCACGGAGAAGAAAATGCAACCCTCCATGATTAAAATAACAACCTTAATCCAACAAAGAAAAAAGAGAAAGGAAAAAAAGGAAAGGAAAAGAAATAGAAGACAGCATGGTATATTTGGATTAAGTTTGACCTGCTATGAAGAAAAGCCTGAAAGGGAGTTAAACATTTGAGAAATGCGTTTTAAAAAGAGACAGAGAGAGAATACAGCAGAGACAGGTCTGAAACAGATACGCTGCTTCCAAACTCTCAGGAACATGGGCTCCTTGTATCTCTTGACAACACTTCAGCCATTTGCATTTCTTAAGGCCACTTCACGATGACAGATGGCTACCCAGCTCCGATGTCATGTCTGTGTTGTAGACCAAATGAAGAATGAGACAAAAGAATGAAGAGGTGTAACTTGTCAGGCGGTCATACTTCCTACAAGCAGCGTTTCCAAAGCAAGCAAGGGAAGGAAATAAAGGGAGCAACACACACACAC
>NW_023215045.1:0-605 GCF_002007445.2 Ailuropoda melanoleuca
TCCTTCTCTCGCTGGCTGCCTCTCTGTCAAATAAATAAATAAAATCTTAAAAAAAAAAAACATGTTGGGTAAAAGTGTATCAAGTTTACAAAGTAAATGCAGAAATGCTGTCGGTACACAATGGGAATGCATACAGTATGCACCATCTTATCTGGTCTGAGGGTTCATGGAAGACACTTTAAATGAAGTAACATTTGAATTAAGACCCTACAGGAAAGACCATGGGGAGCTTGTCTGGTAAAATCTCAAGGTGGAAGGATGTTCTAGATAGGTGGATGGGCATGTTTGAAGGCCACAAGAAAGAAAGACAGAGGGAAACAGGGAAGGACAGAAACTGAGAGACAGGGAGATGAACAGAGACAGACAGAGACAGAGAGATTGAGATTGAGATTGAGATCACACAAGCAGTAAAAGTGAGAGGGACCACGGCCAGACATGAAACTGGAGAGGAAGTCATAGGGCAATCATGATCTAAAAAGCCACATCAGGGAACTTGCGATTTATCCTAAGTGCAAAGAAGAGCCAAGTGGAAGAAGTTAAGTAGTGTTTTGACAGAGCTCGTGGCTAAACCAGAGGAGTAACATAAAACGTACAGATGTAAGGGT
>NW_023215046.1:0-605 GCF_002007445.2 Ailuropoda melanoleuca
AAAAAAAACTATGTATGTGTTCACTTTGACCTCTGAGATGTCAACTAAAAGTTGCTTAGTATATATCTTACATATATCTTAGTCAAATGAGTGAGTGGATTGCAGAGTGACGGAATAAATTAGTGGAGTAATAGAAATGTGTAGAGGTTATATGCTAAGTCTCTGTGCTTTCCCTACTACCTTTTGGTAGAGAATACAGAGCCACCCCTTTGTGAGTGGTAAGTGGTAGGATAGTGGATGATATTGAGGAAAAAGAACTAAGTCATCTCCCTGAGAGGAGTCTCTGTTCCTGAAGCATCATTAAAAGAGTGTTATGGACTGAGTGTGTGTGTCTCCTGCCTCCACCTCCCAATTCATGTATTGAAGCCCTAACTGCCAATATGATAATATTTGGAGATGGGGCTCTTGGAAGAATGTTAAGTTTAGATGTGGTCATAAGGGTGGGACCCTCATGATGGCATTCCTGCTCTTGTAGGAAGAGACGCTAGAGAGCTTGCCTCCTCCATCTCTCTCTGCCTTGTGAAGGCACAATGAGAGGGCAGTGGTCTGCAGGCCAGGAGAGGGATGTCACCGGGAACCAAATCTGCTGGTCCCTTGATCTTCAA
>NW_023215047.1:0-605 GCF_002007445.2 Ailuropoda melanoleuca
AGACTTGTTATTATTTTAGATGTATATATAAATTTGTATAATTATCTCTATGTTTCAGCTGGAAAATATAAAAAGAATCATCACCATTTAGTTTTCAGGCAATCAAACAGAAAATTCATCAGGCCAGGCTAAAAATGGCATGATACAACCAACAGTAAGTTAAATACCAGTACGTTAAAAGTTTACACTTCCTAATCTAAAAGCTTAAAAAAACAGTTTGTTCTCTTCCATATGCTCAAAAATTTCCCTGAAATGACAACACATGGATGATACCAATCCCCAACCTAAAGGGCTTATGTCAGTTACTCACCTTCTTCTGAAGCACATTGATTTTTCTTTCCTTCACTTCTAACATATCCTTCATGTCTCGAATCTCTCCAGCCAGTGTCCCCTTCTCTTCCGTGAGGTCCTGCAGCTGTTTTGTTTTTTTATTGAGAAAAGATTCTTTCTCCTCCAGTCGTAACCTCAGCGCATCTACCTGAAGTCAGGAAAAAGAAAGAAGGGGCAGTTTTACACAGCAGTCATCAGTAACCATCCATCACATCCTGGCAGGGAGTGGGGCATCAGTGTGCCTTTTCAGCACAGCATGGTCAAACCATTGCTCA
>NW_023215048.1:0-2229 GCF_002007445.2 Ailuropoda melanoleuca
TCCTGATACCTGAAGATTCAACAGTTGCATATCTAATTGTTCTCCCCCATGACATTAAAATAAACAGAAATAGAACAAATATTTTTACCCTTCAATATTGTAAACAAGGAAACTTATGGTGAGAAGTGTTCATGCATCATGGGGGGGAAATCTCCTGTAATTCGAAGATCCCATCTCAATCCTTCTCAAGACAGGAAGTGGTTTGAAAGTCACCTTCCTAGTTAGAACAATCAAATTGTGGGATAAGAGGCCTCTCTTGTTAGGATACAGGTTTAAATATTTTCAAATCTGAACTGTTTTAGCAAGAATGATTTTTATTGTGAGTTCAGTAAGAAAGAGTTTTGGGCTAAGCCCATGCTTTCAATTTAATTCCACAAATGTTTATAGAACACATAGTGTTTCTGAAGCACGGTACTAAAGATTAAAATCAGATCCAGACACTAACCTAGAGATCCACTAACCTGTGATCTTTCAGTCAGAGTGTCCTTCCTTAAAGCAAAGCTTACTCTGTGAAAATCACAGTCCATGGAACCTTAAGCACAGAGGGAATTCCAGCACCAAAGCCAGGGCTTTGATCCAATGTTCGGTACCACTCTCCGTACACAATNCCAATCTCAATTTCGTACCTTCAAGTACAAGTTACTCCTGAACGTCGTGTCCCAGTCACCCACGTGTCTGCCTCCCATTATCTATCTACTCCTTCCCTCTTTGTCTTCTCCACTGCCTTCAAGAATCTTCCTTAAAACCTCTAATCTGATCATATATTTTCATTACATGGTTCATTTCATCCTAGTTGTTAGCTGCAAAAGTCCTACCTTCCATTTAAGATCCAGATGAGGTAATACATCCTTTGGAACCTCTTGCTCCTTCAGGGAACATTGTCCCATTCTCTAAATTTCCACTGTTTATTGCTTATAACCCTGCATTTATATTTACCACATTAGGTTGTAATTCAAAGGTATGTAATTCTTTCTCTTTAGAGCAAGGACGCAAGGACCCTGTGTTTAACCTTTATGTCTTTAGCACTTAGTAGAGTATCAAGTAAGTATTGTCCAAAAAATGTTGAATATTATTGAAGATGAGGTCTTTTTTTTTTCTCCCCTCAGGGGAACTCATGCACTAATGGAAACACAAGCATGAAAACAAACAAACGAACAAGACTATAATACAAGGATAAGAGCTTTTATTAAGCTCTTCCTCTATACTAAAATCTTTTTAGGAATTATCACATTAAAACTTCATGTCCATCTTAGAAGTAGATGTTTATCTTTATGTCTATTTTATATATTCCCCTGAGTACTTCTCACATGATATTGGCATTTCTTTGTTACTTGTCCATCTAATGCACTCTAGACTAGAAGCTCTTTGAGGACATGGACTGTATCTGGCAGTGTTTCATTCACATGTGGTATGGTGCCTAATAGATAATCAAAATGTTTGTTGATGCTTTGGTTAAGGAATTCATGCTCTAATCCAAGGATTCTTCTTGTCCAGTGTTGTAAAGATGATTAGAGCATACATTTATACAATGCTTACGTGGTGCCAGATGCTGTTCTAAGTGTTTCACAAATATTCATTCATCAAACCCTCACCACATCCTGTGAACTAGCTTCTCTCACTATAAACTGAGTAGTGTTTTACAGATGAGGAAACTGAGGCACAGAGCAGTAAAGCAATTTGGCCAAGGCTGTGCAGGTAGTTATTTATCTTGGATGCTGCTTTTAAAGATAAACTGAGATAAAAAAAACCTAGACTATGCTATCAGCCATACATAACCTACTAAAAGAGCAATTTAGGAAAATGATAAACAGTTTTAGGTGCTGTGGTGATCATTTTTCATTTTTCTCATCAGGCGAAGTCCCTAGCTCATCCTGACCATTTTTCTTCATTTTGGTTCAACATCTGCTTACTCTTCTTTATTGATGCAAAGTTAATAAGCTCTTTGAAAAAAAGCATATGCTTACTTCCTGAAACTGCTCCTTAAAAATAGGATCTTGGTTACAAGTGCACAGATTTTAGGGCCTATATTTGAATGTTCTTTTCAGTTTCTGTTCCTAATTACTATCACACAAAGCTGTGTAGAGTAGGAAGTGCAGGAAACGTGATCTTTCAAATGTAAATATGACTTTTGTGGTAATTAGGCTCCTGGGTTTTGTAAATCTTTGCAGTTTTAAACAGGAGAAAAGTAATCTATACAGATTTTCTACATTGTTCAAAATTTCTGTCTCT
>NW_023215049.1:0-605 GCF_002007445.2 Ailuropoda melanoleuca
TTTTAAATAAACTAGCATTTATATATCCCAATCTGCCACGAGCACTGAGGTCACTGGAGGTTCCGTATATTCTCTCTGATCTCTGTCAAGCAACACCAAAGCGCTCCTAGCTATGAGTAGTGAAGGAGTTGCATGGGCAAAAACTAGTCTGGGACCATGGCTGCCCAAATATAAATAAAACCTGGGACAGGGCTTACACTGAAGGCCCAATGAGGTCTTATAGATGCTTAGGACCTTCCTGCTTCCAAATGTTTCATGCCCTCCCTTACCTGAGTGAAGGGAGATGGGTGGAGGAAAAAAAGGGGGTGTTTGTTTTAATTTTCCCCTCTACCAGAGATCAGCAAACTTTTTCTATAAAGGACCAGATAGTCAATGTTTTAGGCACTTCAGGCCATATGGTCTCTGATACTACAACACAACTCTGTCATCCTAGCATGACACAGACCATGCGTAAGAGAATGGGTATGGGTGCATTCCATGAAAACTTCATTGATGGACAATGACATTTGAATTTCATATAATTATCATGTGCCACAAAGTATTATTTTTGATTTTTTCAACTATTAAAAACTAAAAAAATTCATTCTTTGCTTGTGGACCATAAA
>NW_023215050.1:0-605 GCF_002007445.2 Ailuropoda melanoleuca
TCTCTGCAGTAATCGCATACTTTGTGTTTCCATGCTCCTTGATTATTAGCAGAGTTAATCTTTTGTGTGTTTAATGGCCATTTGTATATCTTTGCTAATGAAGTATCTATCGTGCATTTAGCCCATTATTCTATTGCTGTGTTAATATTTTTGTTATTCATTTGCAATAGCTTTTTAGATATTAAGAAATTTTGTTTTCTAAGGAAAGCTGAAATCTTATTTCTAATGCTTCTCTGTCAACAGATTACCAATAAGAAGGGGGAACATTGACATGGATGGTTTAAGGCTAATGATATTTGTCTCATTGTACTGCTGGAGACAGTGTCCTCTAGATCAAGTCATTTAATAAATTTTTATTGAACATATACTAAGCATCAGGTTAATGAGGTTCTGGGCATGTAATGGTAAAAACAACAGATATTATCTTTGTCTTCATGAGATTTACTCTAGTGGGGTTGACAGATGTGAACCAGATAATCACAACCACGTAATTGTGAACCATTGTAAGTGCTGTGAAAGCAAAGATTTCTGTGAGATCATCAAACAGGAGAACCTGACCTATCTGGGTGACAGTTTGAAAGACAAGTGGGAGTTAAGTAGGCAAA
>NW_023215051.1:0-605 GCF_002007445.2 Ailuropoda melanoleuca
TTTTTTTTTCCAAAATGAAAATATTATTCAGCATTCCAAAATAACAGACCCAAAGGAAGCTTTTCTGTTTGAGGTAGACATAAGCAATTGAAGGTCCTTCGAAGGCCCCTCTCTCAGAGCCTCCCCTTCTACCCTGAAACACATCGAAAGACCCTTAGGGCTCATGGATTCCAGGTTGAGAACCACTGACCCAAGGGATCTAGCAGGGCCGCGGAGGACAGTTGCACAGTGCGCACTGTGCAAGTCCAGACTATGATGTGAATGGCATCCCTGGAGGTGTGGAATGCGGCAGCCCTGGGCACCACGCAGGTAACAGAAGCAAGTCAAACAGGCCTGGAAGAGATGACATGGTAACTAGCACTCAGTAAGAGTATCAAGCTGAGGAGGGTATGGCGGGGCTTGTGGCGAACTGGTGAACACAGCCCCATTAACAGGGGACAGCTGCTACTCACCTCCAACTGATTGTTGCTATGTGGGAAAATGTGCTCAGCACTGCCAGATCAGAATTTTTTCAAGAGAGCCAAAAATCTGGATTTTATATGCAGCTTCCCAGTTTTTCAATGCTGGGAATTACATTGATTTAAAAACCACGGTGTGGCCCAAAT
>NW_023215052.1:0-605 GCF_002007445.2 Ailuropoda melanoleuca
GCTCCATTTCAATTCTCATCTGTCTGCCAGTCCACATGATTGTTAAGTAATCAATTCCTAATACTATGATCTGTGTCAAAACCCCACCAGAAGTGCTTTGACACCCAGACGTATTACAATTAGACATCTAAGATTCTTGGAAATCTGCAAGAAAAGCATCTTTGGAACATTTCATTTAAGCAAGACTCTGCCTTCTTGGGATTTCTCATTGAAGAAAGAATTTAAAAAGTGATAGAAATTAGTAGAGGATAGGCCACACTTTTGATAAGAAACATGCAAACCAGTAAAGGTCTAGAGATTTTCTTCCATGGGGTTCCATACATGCACGTCTCAAGAATACAAGAAAATGAAACTTGGTTCTTATTAAGGACTTTTCAAAACCTACTTATAATTACATTTGTTAGAAAAAGGTATTTATCCCCAAAGAAACAGAATATTTCATGTCTAAAATATCAGGAAAGCAATCAAAATAGACCAGTTATCTATAAATGATTCATTTAGAATGACAAAGGAAATCACCATGTTACCAGAGAGCAACCAGCTCTTCTTTTGAAGAACAGCAGGCAGTGGGAGAAAAACGAATTCTGTGATTTTGAAAAAAAAAA
>NW_023215053.1:0-605 GCF_002007445.2 Ailuropoda melanoleuca
GATTTAGCTATTAAAAGCAGTTCTAAAAGGGAAGTATATAGCAATGCAGGCCTACCTCAAGAAACAAGAAAAAACTCAAATAAACAATGTAACTTACAACTGAAGGAACTAGAAAAGGAAGAACAAAGTAGAGTAGAAGAGAGGAAATAATAAAAATCATAGCAGAAATAGACGACACAGACACTAAGAGAACAATAGAAAAAAATCAGTGAAACCAAGAGATATTTCTTTGAAGAATAAACAAAATTGACAAAACTTTAGCCAGACTCATCAAGAAAAAAAAGAGAAAGGACCCAAATAAAATCAGAAACGAGAGAGGAAAAATAACAACCGACACCACAGAAATATGAAGGGCTATAAGAGAACACTATGAAAAATTACATGCTAAGAAACTGGACAACCTGGAAGAAATGGATATGTTTTATAGCCCAGAATGGGGTCTGTCTTGGTGGATGTTCCATGCAAGTTTGAGAACAATAGGTATTCTGATGTTGAATTTCTATAAATTTTTATAAATGTCAACTGGATCCAATTAATTGATGGTTCTAATCAATTCATCTACAGCCTTGGTGATATAAGCCTGAGGCTGCTGTTTGCTACGGACC
>NW_023215054.1:0-2750 GCF_002007445.2 Ailuropoda melanoleuca
TCTCCAGCTAAGGCCCCACATTTTCATTTTGCATTGGGACCCACAAAGCATGCAGCAGCTGTTGGGGGGGGCAGGCAGAACCCACGGAACCGTTTTTCAGTCACTGACAAGCAGCCACCTCCCTTTGGCGCCCTCTGGCTTTTCCCCAGTGAAGCATCTCCCCTAGCCTGGAGCCAGAGAGGAGGAGAAAGGAGGGAGGACATGGCTTTCAGTTCATCAGACAGCTCTTGCCGAGTCCCACTTGCAATCTAGGATTGCAAACCTCAGAAGGCTTTTCTCTCTTTTCTCTCTGCTACAATATTCCTTTTCTGAGGCACAGATGCATAACGAGTGAGCAAGAGAATGCATCATGGAATAAAAGACATTAGGGGGGGAAATGAAACCCTTGATGTCTAAATGCTACCCACTTGTTTGTAGGGGAATCACTTCTGGATAAAGCATTATGTATTTGCCGGGACACACACAAAATAAGGCTTTTGCCATTTAATTCTCTCAGGGAAACACTGCATCTCAAACATTTTAACAAAAGGGACTTGCCTTTTTTTAAAAGATTTATTTATTTGAGAGAGAGAGAGAAAGGAAGAGAGAGTGCGAGTGAGTGGAGGGGCAGAGGGAGAGAGAATCTTAAGCTGACTCCACCCTGAACATGGAGCCAGACATGGGGCTCGATCTCACCACCCCAAGATCACAACCCTGAGATCCTGAACTGAGCCAAAACCAAGGTTCGGACGCTTAACGGGCTGCACCTCCCAGCACCCCGAAAGGGAATTCCTTCTGAGACAACTTTAGGTCAGAGAAAATTTACTCTGCTGCTGTCCAGCATCCTTCCTGGAGGACTGAGAAGGGCAGACAGTGGTGGCACCCCTGCCCTCACTGCTCTGCGGTTCGCAGCAATGCCGCCCAAGAAGGACCATGAAGATAAAAGAATTCTCAAATGCACCTGACCCATTTGCTTCAAACTCCATGCACCCTAATCCCCAGTGTAAAACTCTGACAAGCACCAGCTTTTCAATGGACAGGCTTTCAAAACCTGCCCTGCCCTTGACCTGCCAGGCAGTGGTGCCCAAGGATACATCTAGAATATAGAAATAGATGCCTCTCAGAAATCAAGGCCANTGGTTAAAACCAAGGTTCGGATGCTTAACGGGCTGCACCTCCCAGCACCCCGAAAGGGAATTCCTTCTGAGACAACTTTAGGTCAGAGAAAATTTACTCTGCTGCTGTCCAGCATCCTTCCTGGAGGACTGAGAAGGGCAGACAGTGGTGGCACCCCTGCCCTCACTGCTCTGCGGTTCGCAGCAATGCCGCCCAAGAAGGACCATGAAGATAAAAGAATTCTCAAATGCACCTGACCCATTTGCTTCAAACTCCATGCACCCTAATCCCCAGTGTAAAACTCTGACAAGCACCAGCTTTTCAATGGACAGGCTTTCAAAACCTGCCCTGCCCTTGACCTGCCAGGCAGTGGTGCCCAAGGATACATCTAGAATATAGAAATAGATGCCTCTCGGAAATCAAGGCCAAAAGGACACAGGAAAGGAGGAAGCTCCCCACTGGGGCCCATCGACTTCAATGGAATGCTTGTCCCACCTGCCTTTCCCCACCGAGGCTCTTGGCTGTCTGGTTTTGTCCCTTGTCCCTATGCCTTTCTGCGCTTTCTGCAGTGGCGTGAGCTCATAAGCCCAGTGATGTTACTGTGGGTCATACCTCCTGACCGATCCATCTCAGGACAGCCCTGGGGTTGGTGGATCGTAACTCAGAAGGAGAAAACAAGTCATGGAGCTGGGCGTTGTCTGTGATTTCTTGGTGAATCACTGAAAGAAGGGGAGACACCGAGTCCCACATTTGGAGAGAAAAGAGAAATGAGGGAGCCCACACCACGTATCAAGACTCAAGGATAGTAACAGGTTCATTCAGTCGTATGTAAATATATGACGCTTTTGTGATGCTGAGCTCTTTCCTGATTTTCTCCTGTTTTGGTTTTTGCAGCTCCCATCCCTCAGGGGCCGACACCTCGAGGTGGGTCTATGCCTCCAGGTGGACCTACGCTGGGAGGTCAGCCTACACCTCGAGGTGACTCTCTTTCATTGACAGTATAACCTGTAGGGGTGAATCGCTCTGATAATTCGTAAAAGCAGAATAGATGTCTGCCTGTCCTGGCTGCCTGAGGGGAAGGAATTGGTGGGCTGGAGCCCTCACAGATGGATGGATTGTCTACTTCTGAATTGAGCTGGTTTGCATGACAGGAAGCCAAGCCGGGCAGAGCATTAATGAGTTATCAGCTGGACACCCCACACCTGTCACGTACATGTCCCAGACCACTTCCAGTCTCGTCTACAATCTCAGGGTCCCACTCTGGTACCAGTCACACATCTTTTCTCCCTCATTCCCTCTCAGGGGTACCGTCATACACCAGCCAAGCTACAATGGCGTCTGTACCACCATGATCCCTTCCCATTTTGTGACTCCCCGTCGAACTTGATGGAATTCTAGATTCTACTCCTGGGAAAATACAAGTGCATGCCTGAAGAAGCCAACCAGTGGTCTCTTGTCTGCCCACAGGAGGAAGTAACTCTTGTGGGGGAGTAATTTCAGGCCTCTTGGGCTCCTTCTCCAGTCCTTGGTATCCAGCGAACTACCCCACTGACGTGGAGGGTATCTGGGTGATACACATGGCTAAGAAGTTCCATATAGAACTGGTGATCCCAAGCCTGAAGTAAGCAGTTTTGCCTTTTTCTACGTCAAAGGCC
>NW_023215055.1:0-605 GCF_002007445.2 Ailuropoda melanoleuca
CCCACTTCTTTTCTGTTCCCATGGTGACAATGGACCACCCAAGAAGAGCTCTGTGTTTTCAGAACAGCAGGAATGACCCCCGAAGTGGCTGGGCACTCTGGGAGACCCTGGCCAGCCAGGGGCAGAGCAGCAGGATGCAGTGGCTCTCAGGGCACAGGCCAGGGAACTCCCACCAATGGGTGTGTTCGTGGCTGGTTTCCTGAGAGCAAAGCGGAGGACGGAGAGACTGCCGGTGCTGAACGACAGCAGGAGAAAGCAATCTCCATCCCTGCCACTGTCTCTGCTATCCCCAGGGCCACACGGGAAGTAACAGCTTTGACTCTCCAGGGAGACACATGATGGCTTGCCATTGCTCAAAGTATTTCTGTTCTACTGTTACCATCCCGAAAAATAAAGGACTTGAAGATTCTCATCTCCACATCAACAAATCGTGAGCCTCTGTTTACAACAAATCACTCAGCCTTTTCATAAAAGTGCTTCAAGTCATTTTAGTATTTTTCTGAAACAGTTACTGTTGGTAAATAGCTAATCCTGAATCACAGTATTGGCTTCTGCTGTATCTGTCATCTAGATGTTCAACAGAAATAGGTGTAAGCCATTTCCTT
>NW_023215056.1:0-606 GCF_002007445.2 Ailuropoda melanoleuca
AAAAAAAAAATGACAAGGAGGTTAAAAACTATTAGGGAGATGAAAGGTAACAGATGTGGAAGACAGATCACAATGATCGTGCATACATGCAATTTGTTACATAAAAACAAGACTATAACTAATAACATGGAAATAAATAATTACAAAAGAAGTTCTTCCTCAAACAATGGGAGAACTAAATCTATACATGCTAAGAGACAAGAAATTTCAGGAAACTGAATACCAAAAACCAAGAAACAAAAAACCAGGAGACAGGGAGGGTGGGGGAAACAGACTGTTGCAGTCACATATTTTTAAAAATTGTTGGGGCGCCTAGGTGGCCAAGTGAATTCAGTGACTGACTCTTGGTTTCGGCTCAAGTCATGATCCCAGATTCATAAGAACAAGCCTCCAGTCGGGCTCTGCCACGGGCTCTGCACCCGGCATGGAGCATGCTTAAGAGTCTCTCTTCCTCTCCCTCGGTCCCTCCCCATTACCGGCCCCCCTGCTCCTGTGCATGCGTGCTTCCTCAAAAAAAAAAAAAAAAATTGCCATGAGAGCATGTATAAAAATAACTGATGGGATATGAGTGAGAAAAATCAAACTTCCTCCAGAATTCCCCATAAC
>NW_023215058.1:0-606 GCF_002007445.2 Ailuropoda melanoleuca
TTTAAAAAAAAAATGAATTCATAGGTAGTAGGAATATAATTTTACTGAAGAGTACCTTCTTATGCAAATGTCTTCATTATTATTTGGACCTGCTTATAGTTTAAGATTTTAAAATATTTATTACTCTTTGAAGTCTGAAGTTCATTCATCTATTTGAAGATATTGTTGATGTTTAGAACTTTGACTCTAGTGTTTTTCCATGAAGTATAAACTAATAAATGTGACTTGTTTTGTTTCATTTAATTTTTTTGTTTGTTTTTCTTCCAAATTAAGTTTTCTACAACTATTTCATGGCTTGAAAGTTGAGCAAACTCCATAATGATGGTGCAAGAAAATGGCATACCATGGCCTTACTGTTTGTTGTTACAGTGGCCGTTAAAAATATTACTAGTTATATTTTTTTATTTAAAAAAATGTGTTGCCAAGGGATACCTGGCTGGCTCTGTTGGTAGAACATGCAACTCTTGGTCTCAAGTTTGTGAGTTCAAGCTTGAGATTAAACTACCTTTATTCAGTAACCATTTCCTGAGTGCTTACTATGTTCTGTGCACTATGGAGCTTTCTAACACTCTGCTAAGAAGATAGTTATTTTTTGGGGCGCCTGGG
>NW_023215059.1:0-1398 GCF_002007445.2 Ailuropoda melanoleuca
AGGAATACATTAGATACTTGACAAATTCACTGAATCTGGACGGATTGCCAGGAAGTAGTCTGAACTCGGGGGATGGAGAACAAGACAGACAAGCCCCCGCTCTCTTGCGGCATTCCCATTCCAGGGGGAGGCAGCACTGCTGCGCTCACACAAAGGGAAGAGCTGACTTCAAGTTCAGACAAATGCTGCGATAAAATTTGAAAGGGCTGATGTGGTAATGACTCCTGACTCAAGGCTAGAAGGAAGAGGCTGTGTCAGACAGGAGAAGGTCTCTCTGAGAATGACAGATGAGCTCTCACTTACATGAGAAAGAGGAGCCAGCCAGGTGAAGCTCAGAGGCCAGAAAGTTCCAGGCCAAGGGAACAGCATGTGCAACCTACTGGGGTAGACCAGAGCTCTGTNGCCAGAGCTCTGTGTGTTTCTTCCTGGATACAGAGAATGCCCAAGGCACGGTGAGCGAGCAGGAGATAGGGTCGGGGAAACAGAGGTGTGATGTGGTTTATGTTTTTTTTTTTTTAACAGTTTCTTTCTTTTTTTTTAAATAATATTTTTTATTATATTATGTTAGTCACCATACAGTACATCCCTGGTTTCTGATGTAAAGTTCGATGATTCATCAGTTGCGTATAACACCCAGTGCTCCTTGCAATACGTGCGCTCCTTAATACGCATCACCAGTCTATCCCAATCCCCCACCGCCCTCCCTTCTGAAGCCCTCAGTTTGTTTCCCAGAGTCCACAGTCTCTCATGGTTCATTCCCCCTTCTGTTTACCCCCCCTTCATTCTTCCCTTTCTTCTCCTACCGATCTTCCTGCTATTTCTTATGTTCCATAAACGAGTGAAACCATATAATTGTCTTTCTCTGCTTGACTTATTTCACTTAGCATAATCTCCTCCAGTTCCGTCCATGTTGCTGCAAATGTTGGGTAATCATTCTTTCTGATGGCTGAGTAATATTCCGTTGTATATATGGACCACATCTTCTTAATCCAGTCATCTGTTGAAGGGCATCTTGGCTCCTTCCATGATTTAGCTATTGTGGACAATGCTGCTATGAACATTGGGGTGCATATGGCCCTTTCTGGATATGGAGAATGCCAAGGCAGGAGAGAGGGTCGGGGAAACAGAGTGAGCAGGAGAGAGGGTCGGGGAAACAGAGGTGTGATGTGGTTTATGTTTTTAAAAGATCACTGCAGATGGCAAGTGCATGCGTATCCAAGAGCTCACATCATTTGTCAGTCACACATTCTTCAGGGAGACTCTAGAAGTGTTTGTAAGGTGCTTACCAGGATCAGTCACATAGCACACGTTACAAGAGACTTTTATAAAGTATGTTTGGCTACTTCCTAAAGATAGTGAGCCAAAGATAATTAAGATAGAAACCAGCCTTTAACAGTT
>NW_023215060.1:0-4573 GCF_002007445.2 Ailuropoda melanoleuca
TAAGTTGCAATTTTACCTTATTTTTTACAACTAGTAAACTCCAGATTGATTTAAATGTTTCATTGTTAAAAATGAGGTCACAAAGTACTAAAAGACAGTGTGGATATTTATAATCTTGGAGTGAAGAAGGTCTTCAAAGTAGGACAAAAAACCCCGACGTAACAGAAAAAAAGGACAAATTAGAACACAGAAAAGTAAAACGCTCCATGGGAAAAAAGAGAGGCAAGTGGTTAGTGTAAAACGTTATCATAAGAGTACAGGCTAACCTGCTTATTTAACGTTTTATTGACAGAAATAAAAAGAAAAATGAGCAAATTATGTGACAGTTTACCAAAAAAAAGAAGAAACAGAAAAGGCCAACAAACACAGAAGATGACAATCTGACTTTAGAAAATGGGAATCAAAATCAAGAGATACCATGCTTCACCTTTAAGATGAGAAAGCTCTTTTCACTTTGGTAAAAAAAAAAACACATACACATACCCTACAAATTTACCCAACAGAAATTTTCACAGAAGTTCAGCAAGATTCCCGTAAGAGGAAACCCATTACAGCACACCTGTCATGGGGCAAAGCTGTTAGATAAGCAAACCACCCTAGGGTCCTTTCAAAATCAACAAAGTACTCTTTCTTAATGGTTTGAAAGCTCTAATACCGTCCATACATCAGGGGGTTTTCATTCATTGCAACATTTTAAACTGTGAAATAGTACATACCTACCAAAAAAGTGCATTAAAAAGTGCCTTATGATTTGTCAATATAGTTATATAGCAAACACTCGTGCAACCAACACCAGAACCTTCCCACCGCAGCCTTGCGGATAGGAAAGCTGGCAAAGAAAACCTCACTTGAAAGGGAGGGGGGACGCCCCGGGGGCGGGGGCAGGCTCAGCACCACCACTCCACCGTGGCCAACTCCAAAGGAAGAAGCCTACTTTACTAACCCAGCAGGAGGAAGATTTTCTCCTGGCCTAGCAACAGCCCAGCCAATGAGAAGCCACCGCCACCGTCCACTCCGCACAGCCCCGCCCACTCCTTCTCTGTCAGGAGCCTCCTGGCCCTGGTTCTACACACCGGCCTGTGGTCCCCACAGGGCACTTGTCCTCGATTGCAGCTCCTCTGCTACTCCTGGATAAACCCATTTTGCTGGTATGTTATTTTATTCTTAAGGTTGACACCATCACAGACCCCCTGGTAACAGGAACCACCACCCGATTCTTGAGAGAACCAGTGCCCAGATCACTTACCTTCATAAACATCTTTCAACACTGCTTTTTAACTTTTTGTAACTGAATCAAAAGTTACTCTTTGTTGTCTTGCTTCTTTCACTCAACATTATGTCTGCAGTGTTTATTCTTCACGCATCTGTTTTTATCTAGCTTTAAGATAGAAACGGGCTGTCGGGACCATAAGGTTATGGGTCTTTATCCAAATTGGAAAAAAAGCCCAAAAATCTAATCAGTAGTTATTTAGAGGTATTATTGTTGACTTGTGTAATGTTTTTGTATTTTATTTTTTTAAATAAAATTTGTTACTATTTTTTAAATGCTGAGGAAAGTTCATAATCCCATTGCTCAGATAAACAACCATGGGCCAATCCAGCCCACCACCTGCTTTTGTAGGGCCTGAAAGCTAAGAATGGCTTTTACATTTTTTTTTAAAGATTTTATTTATTTATTTGACAGAGATAGACAGCCAGCGAGAGAGGGAACACAAGCAGGGGGAGTGGGAGAGGAAGAAGCAGGCTCCCAGAGGAGGAGCCTGATGTGGGGCTCAATCCCATAACGCCAGGATCACACCCTGAGCCAAAGGCAGACGCTTAACCGCTGTGCCACCCAGGCGCCCCATGGCTTTTACATTTTTTAATGGTTCTTAAAAATCAAAAGAACATGCCATGCTCGTTTCTTGACGGTTTTATGGCCACTCATGCACTACAACGGCAGAGAAGTCTACAGACCCGGCTCTAAACCATGAAGAGAAGCAGCCCAGCTGAAGTGAACTTGAAACCAGAGAGAGGAAACCACCACCTGGCCAACCGAACAGTGAATGTGGAAAGCAGTACCAGGGTTCCGTAGCTGCCGAAGTACTCTTCATCCTGCCACGTGTCCTCAGGGTCACACTCCTCCAGGTGCTTCCCGAGGTGGTTTGCGGGTATGTACCCACAGCACCCTGCACGCTCGCCCCACCACCAATCAGCAGTTGTCTGTCTCAGGATGAGAATTTTTTCTCCTCTCAAAAAGCTGAGCTGGAAAAAACATACACAGAAGTCAAAATTCAAGGAAAACCTGTAGTTGGTATTTCAATTGTGGCTCAGTGATAAATCCCCCATCATTGGGGCCCAAATCACATTTCAAAAAGGACTCAATGGGTAATTATACAAACTCACAATTTCTGAAAATGATACCAAGATTTAGAGACTTTTGTGGAACATCCACATGAAAGAAAAGCACAGCTTAACTGGTACTGTTTAAAGGAAAGATTAAACATTTTTGAATGGCTTAAGACAATTTCTCTATAGCCTCTTCACTGTAACTTAGCTATGTGGTAGCTGATTCATTTACTGGAGTAGAAAAAGCTACATTCAAGTCGATGTTTTTTTTAAGATTTATATATTTGAGAGAGAGAGAGTGAGTGTGTGAGTGGGAGGGAAGGGCAGAGAGAACCTCCAGCAGACTCCCCGCCGAGCACTGAACNGACTCCCCACTGAGCACTGAACATGGAGCCCAATGTAGGACTTGATCTCACAACCCTGAGATCATGACCTGAGCTGAAATCAAGAGGTGGATGCTTAGCCGTCTGAGCCACCCAGGTACCCCTCAAGTCAGTATTTTTATTGTATAGCCTCATTTTTCATTAACTATAATAGGTTCTAAATCAAGGTTTCCAGGGGTGCCTGGGTGGCACAGCGGTTAAGCATCTGCCTTCGGCTCAGGGCGTGATCCTGGCATTGTGGGATCGAGCCCCACATCAGGCTCCTCCGCTATGAGCCTGCTTCTTCCTCTCCCACTCCCCCTGCTTGTGTTCCCTCTCTCCCTGGCTGTCTCTATCTCTGTTGAATAAATAAATAGAATCTTAAAAAATCAATCAATCAATCAAGGTTTCCAAAAAGAAACTGGAACAGGTGCTTCCTTCCACCATTCCTTACCCAGGTGTGTTTCGCCTAAGGCTTGGCATCAGAATTTGTTAGGCTGGGAAGAGAAGTGTCACTCACAGGTCTCACTAGGCTCTAAACATCTGAATACTACTTTTTTTTTTAAGATTTTATTTGACACAGAGAGAGAGACAGACAGTGAGAGAGGGAACACAAGCAGGAGGAGTGGGTGAGGGAGAAGCAGGTTCCCCACTGAGCAGGGAGCCCGACGCGGGGCTCGATCCTAGGACCCTGGGATCATGACCCGAGCCAAAGGCAGACGCTTAACGACTGAGCCACCCAGGCGCCCCAACATCTGAATACTTCTTTACTTAACTTTGGTATGACTTCTTCAAAATTTATATCTAATCCTGTCATTTAGCCTGACATTTAGCCAAGTCCATAAAACATGGACCCAAGACCCATGGCCCCTGCATGTGAGCAAGTGTATAGTGTTACCTGCGTCTGGTCAGTGGCTGAATAGTCTGCAATGGCCACAAACTCTTCTGGGTGCACAGCCTCCTGGAGTTGCTCCTGGTCACCACACTCCACGTGATCTTCTCCCTCCTGCCCAAAGCCAAGGAAAGAACAGGAGATGACTATGGGGCCTCTCTCTTTCTGTCCATCCTAACAACCAAAGGATACAGGTTTTTAGGATGGTTTCAAATGAAGATTCATCTGACCAGGTTTAATCATACAATATGGGTCATCTTCACCTCATCAGATCTGAGGACAGAACTGGGCAGTTTCCTGGAAGGCACTAGTGACTGGGCACGACCCTCACGGCCTGACCTGGACGGCACTGCTGCTCACACATGCTGCTCAGGACCTGGAAGGGGAGCCCAAGACCACACACCGCCTCGTCTCTACTTTCTACCCTAACAGGCTTGTCTGGAAGACGTCCACTGGAGTGGCAGAGCCTCCAAGCACACGCCCCACTTTAATGAAGCAACCCCGTCCCGATCGCAATATACACATTTTTAACAAAGTTTCCTAAACAGAATGTCATTCATGTTCTTTGGAGAATGTGTGAGGCACAAGTGTACACAGAGGAAAATTAAAACCATCTGTAATCTCACGCACTGGTCAGAAATAACGGTGGTTAACACGTTAACATTTATATTTTTTCAGGCTTTATTTTTTTTTTTTTAAGATTTTATTTATTTGCCAGACAGAGAGAGACAGAGAGAGCAGCAGGCAGTGGGAGAAGCAGGCTCCCCACTGAGCAGGGAGCCCAATGCAGGACTTGAACCCAGGACCCTGGGGTTATGACCTGAGCCAAAGGCAGCCGTCTAACCGACTGAGCCACCCCAGCATCCCTCTGGTTTTATTTTTAAGATTTATTTACTTTGAGAGAGAGAAAGAGCACTCGTGTGGGAGGAGGGGCAGAGGGAGAGAGAGAGAATTTCAAGCAGACTCCATGCTGAGCATAGAGCCCAACGTG
>NW_023215060.1:7671-9621 GCF_002007445.2 Ailuropoda melanoleuca
TGTTTAAAAGCTTCAATAACAAAAAGCATCTGGAACTACAGAAGAAAGGAACAGACCCATGAAAGAGAGCGAGATGACAGAAATAGACCCTAGAAATTTAACACATGCTAAATGTGCATTTCATGTAATCAGGAAAAGGAAGCTCATTCAGTAACTGATCCTGGAACAGCTGGGTATTTGTGGGGAAATTAAGTTGCAATTTTACCTTATTCTTTACAACTAGTAAACTCCAGACTGATTTAAATGTTTCATTGTTAAAAATGAGGTCACAAAGTACTAAAAGACAGTGTGGATATTTACAATCTTGGCGTGAAGAAGGTCTTCAAAGTAGGACAAAAAACCCCGACATAACAAAGAAAAAAAGGACAAATTAGAACACAGAAAAGTAAAAAGTTCCATGGGAAAAAAGAGAGGTAAGTGGTTAGTGTAAAACGTTACCATAAGAGTACAGGCTAACCTGCTTATTTAACATTTTATTGACAGAAATAAAAAGAAAAATGAGCAAATTATGTGACAGTTTACCAAAAAAAGAAGAAACAGAAAAGGCCAACAAACACAGAAGATGACAATCTGACTTTAGAAAATGGGAATCAAAAGCAAGAGATACCATGCTTCACCTTTAAGATGAGAAAGCTCTTTTCGCTTTGGTAAAAAAAAAAAAAAAAAAAAAACATACACACACCCTACAAATTTACCCAACAGAAATTCTCGCAGAAGTTCAGCAAGATTCCCGTAAGAGGAAACCCATTACAGCACACCTGTCATGGGGCAAAGCTGTTAGATAAGCAAACCACGCTAGGGTCCTTTCAAAATCAACAAAGTACTCTTTCTTAATGGTTTGAAAACTCTAATCCCGTCCATACATCAGGGGGTTTTCATTCATTGCAACATTTTAAACTGTGAAATAGTACATACCTACCAAAAAAGTGCATTAAAAAGTGCCTTATGATTTGTCAATATAGTTATATAGCAAACACTCGTGCAACCAACACCAGAACCTTCCCACCGCAGCCTTGCGGATAGGAAAGCCGGCAAAGAAAACCTCACTTGAAAGGGACGGGGGACGCCCCGGGGGCGGGGGCAGGCTCAGCACCACCACTCCACCATGGCCAACTCCAAAGGAAGAAGCCTACTTTACTAACCCAGCAGGAGGAAGGTTTTCTCCTGGCCTAGCAACAGCCCAGCCAATGAGAAGCCACCGCCACCGTCCACGGCCTTTCATTTCGCACAGCCCTGCCCACTCCTTCTCTGTCAGGAGCCTCCTGGCCCTGGTTCTACACATGGGCCTGTGGTCCCCACAGGGCACTTGTCCTCGATTGCAGCTCCTCTGCTACTCCTGGATAAACCCATTTTGCTGGTATGTTATTTTATTCTTAAGATTGACACCATCACAGACCCCCTGGTAACAGGAACCACCACCTGATTCTTGGGAGAACCACTGCCCAGATCACTTACCTTCATAAACAACATCTTTCAACACTGCTTTTTAACTTTTTGTAACTGAATCAAAAGTTACTCTTTGATGTCTTGCTTCTTTCACTCAACATTATGTCTGCAGTGTTTATTCTTCACGCATCTGTTTTTATCTAGCTTTAAGATAGAAACGGGCTGTCGGGACCATAAGGTTATGGGTCTTTATCCAAATTGGAAAAAAAAGCCCAAAAATCTAATAAGCTAATTATTTAGAGGTATTATTGTTGACTTGTGTAATGTTTTTGTATTTTATTTTTTTAAATAAAATTTGTTACTATTTTTTAAATGCTGAGGAAAGTTCATAATCCCATTGCTCAGATAAACAACCATGGGCCAATCCAGCCCACCACCTGCTTTTGTAGGGCCTGAAAGCTAAGAATGGCTTTTACATTTTTTTTAAAGATTTTATTTATTTATTCGACAGAGATAGAGACAGCCAGCGAGAGAGGGAACACGAGCAGGGGGAGTGGGAGAGGA
>NW_023215060.1:9665-9867 GCF_002007445.2 Ailuropoda melanoleuca
ATGTGGGGCTCGATCCCAGACCGCCAGGATCACACCCTGAGCCGAAGGCAGACGCTTAACGACTGAGCCACCCAGGCGCCCCATGGCTTTTACATTTTTTAACGGTTCTTAAAAATGAAAAGAACATGCCGTGCTCGTTTCTTGACGGTTTTATGGCCACTCATGCACTACAACGGCAGAGAAGTCTACAGACCCGGCTCTA
>NW_023215061.1:0-606 GCF_002007445.2 Ailuropoda melanoleuca
AAAAAAAAAAGAAAGGAATCCTGTTATTTGCGACAACATGGATAAAACTTGATGGCATTATGCTAAGTGAAATAAGCCAGACAAGAAAGACAAATACCATATGATCTTCTTTACGTGTAGAATCTAAAACAAAACTAAACTAAACTAAAAACCAAAAACCAAACAACCAAAACCAAGCTCATAGATACAGAGAACAGATTGGTGGCTGCCAGGTACTGGGGGTGGGAGGCAGGGAGTAAAGTGGGTGGAGTCAAAAGGTACAAATTTCCCATTACGAACTAAATAAGTCATGGGGTTGTAATGTACAGCATGGTGACTATAGTTAATAATACTATATTGCACATTTGAAAGTTGCTAGAGAGTTGCTCTTAAAAGTTCTCATCACAAGAAGAAAAAAATTTGTAAGATGAACGTTAACTAGTTTTATTGTGGTGATCATTTCCCAATATATCCAAATACAAAGGATTACATTGTATACCTGAAACTAATAGAATGTTATATTATACCTCAACAAAAATAAAACAGAGATAAATTAAACTAAAAGGAGACTATGTTTATGTGTATTTTCTAAAGCCTTTTGTCTACATTATCTCTTGTAATACACAC
>NW_023215062.1:0-606 GCF_002007445.2 Ailuropoda melanoleuca
CCCAAATGTTGTGATTTAATAAAAGAAAGTATTTCTCATTCATATAACGGTCCAAAGTTCTAGATCATCTGGTGGGTCTCTCTACATGCAGATTCATGGAAGCAGATTCTTTCTATGATATGGCTACTCCACTTCCTAGAACAGTGCTGTCCAAGAGAATTTTACACAGTGGTAGGAATATTGTATATTTATGCTCTCCAATATGATAGTCATTCACCATATGTGTCACTTTGGTGCTTGAAGTATGGCTAGTGTGACTGAGAAACCAAATTTTAAATTTGATTTAAATTTAACTTATTTAAATTCATATGGTCACATGTAGTTAGTAATTACCATTTTGAGCAGCATGGACAGCATGGACCTATGCCCCTTTAATAATCTGCATAGTCAAAACGAAATTTCTATATCCAGATTCTGGTCAGTCAGAAAAAAAAAAGATTGCTCTGAGGAGACATAGTGCATAAGTGGACCAAGGTGACACAAGCCACTTCTGTTCATATTCCACTAAATAACTGCACTCACTTCATTGCAAAGAAGGCTGGGAAGTATAATCTTTTGTTGTTCAGCCATATCCTGACTATACCTACTATGAAAGAGAGCAGGACA
>NW_023215063.1:0-606 GCF_002007445.2 Ailuropoda melanoleuca
AAAAAAACAAAAAACAAAAAACAAGCAGGGGAGCAGCACCTGCTGAGCAAGGAGCCCAGTGCGGGACTCCATCCCAGGACCCTGGAATCATGACCTGAGCCAAAGGCAGATGCTTCACTGATTAAGCCACCCAAGCTTTCCTATTTCTTTATATTTTTAGTAACATTTAACTAATGCTGGGTATTTTTTACATGATTGAATGATGGAATTGTTATCTTCCTTTAAAAAAATGTTCAAGTTGTTTCTGTAAATCAATCAAGTTATTTATGGATTAGTTTTTCTTTCGAGGCTTATCCTTACCCTTCATTTTCCATTACTTCAGTCTTTTACCCTCTGTAGTCTCCACTAAATGTTCTGGGCATTTAGTAAAGAGTCTCTACTCTGGCTGATTAGGATGCATTGAGATAATGTTCAGGGGATTGCTCAAATTATAATGCTCCAAGACATTCCATGTCTTGCATCATGGAATTCCACTCTAAGTAAGCATAGATTAGTATTCACCAACTGACTCCATGCATATTTATTGAAACTCTTTCTTTGTAACTCCTCCTTCCTAATACTCTACTGTGCAAAGTCCTGTCTTTTCAGTCTACCTGAACCTGCTCT
>NW_023215064.1:0-606 GCF_002007445.2 Ailuropoda melanoleuca
AAAAAACCATTTAAATGGTTAAATGAACAATTAGTGTGGGTCACAGCCTCAGAAGTTTCTTTCATCTGCCACTCTCGCTCTGAGTAAATGAACCCAGTGAAGGAGGGAACCTAATGCATCTAACTATTTCACTAGTCCTCTGAACTACCAAAAGTAATAGTGACCCAACTAGATTGTATAGCGACGGGTTTTTTATTTGCATCACTCACCAAGCCAAGAGAATGGGAGACACTGTTTAAAGCACCATCACCAAATCCATGGCTCTTAGACTGTGGAAATGGTTTTAAAGTAAGTGCACAGGGGCTTGGACATCACTAGCTCCTATGGAAAATACAGAACTTTCCTTCTTGACATGGGAAAATCCTCGGGGCATCTGCCCTCTTCCTGCCCCTGGTCTCTCTGGGAGAATGCTACGCTACGGAACTTTCTGCTGCCTCAGTCAGTGTGTGAAGGCATGGGGGCAGAGGAAATAATTGCTCTATAAGTAAACAGAAAAAAGTATGGTGCTTTTTCTGGACAGATCAATAAGGATGTAGGAAAGCTATTTAGCATCCCAAATCATGAACACGCTGCTTACACATGCAGACGAGCATACTAGAAAAATAA
>NW_023215065.1:0-606 GCF_002007445.2 Ailuropoda melanoleuca
TTCACCATATATTTACTTAATGGTTCAATTCCAATATATATGTATAGTAGTTTCAGGATTATTAACCTGTGCCTCTGTAGAAACTAACTTTACCAACTAGTGTAGTGTTTCTATACAGTTTGTAATGCCTTTGGTCCTTAGTCTCTACACATTTCCAAAGTTACTCAGTGTAGCATCATTTCCCTCCACCTTATTTAGCGAGGTTATGTATTCATTATACAGTTAGATTCTTTGTTTACAGTCAGCATTCCACCTTGGGATTCTCTCTTAATTGATGTTTTAAGTTTGCATACAGTAGGGATCAGAGTTTGAGCTGTAAAAATTTTGTGGGTTTTGACAAATGCACAGTGTCAGGTATATACCACTAAAATTAAGAATATTTCCACCACTTCAAAAAATAGAATGAATGTTTTTTTAAAGCTCACCAAGGGATTCTAGTGTGCATCAAGAATTAACTAGACTTTTATGTCACGTCAGATTCTGGTGTATCCAAAAGCTTAGTTTTTTAGTTAGGATTTTTTGTTTTTTGTGTTTGTTCAGGTTTTTTTGTTTTTGTTTTTAGCTCAAAATCTAGAAGAATGTTGTATTTCTTTCTTTCTTTTTTTT
>NW_023215066.1:0-606 GCF_002007445.2 Ailuropoda melanoleuca
TGACATGCCCTGACAGGAAGCTTAGAGTGTGCTGGGTGCTGCTTCGTGCTTCAGGTATGCTTGTAGTGTTTACACTCCATACCTGTGGAAATAGACCTGCAGAGCATCTGGAAAAATTGCTCCAGGACACCTGGCTGCTTCAGAGTGAGATTCTAAGGCACCCGAGTCTAGAACTTGTCTCAGTGCCACATTTCTAGATGTCCTCTTGGGGTGCCTAGATGGTGTCCTGAACGTCCCCGCACCACACACTCCTAAGCTGCTGTGTAAGGAATTCCAGAAGTAAATCCCAGTGGAAAAATAAAAAAGGGGTTTTTATTGTTTTGTATCCTTCCCAGGTTTGGGTCTACACATGGCCAAAATGCAGGCCACATCTCTCCGCTCAGCTCACCTTCTGGACCACAGGTCCTTGGAGCTCCAAGTGCCTTTCCTCCCTGGACCCCAGGTCCAGATGGGGGCCTGGGGAGGAAAGGGCAAGGTAAGAAGCAGCCCTCACTTACTAATGCCAGGGTCCTGCCCTGAGCCAGAGCCAGCACCTGGACCTCCCAGGAGTGGTGAGGGGCCAGGCAGGCGAGAGGTCCCCGTGCCCCATGCCCCAGTGAGGAGCAG
>NW_023215067.1:0-1044 GCF_002007445.2 Ailuropoda melanoleuca
ATGTTCTGGATTTTTACTTTACTGAGGCATAGTTTACACGTGAGAAATACATCTGATGCAAGTGTACGGTCCGATGACTTGACAAATGTCTGTACTTGTGTACCCTCCACCCCAGTCAAGGTATAGAACATTGGCCTCACCCTACAGGATNCCCCACCCCAGTCAAGGTATAGAACATTGGCCTCACCCTACAGGATTCTCTTGCTCCTCAACCCAGTCAATTCTAATGTCACTCTCTAATGCATAGAGTCACTGTTCTGTTGGTTTTTAACCGTAGTTCACTTTGTCTTCTAGAACTCCACACAAATAGAATCCTCTAGCATGTACTCTCTTGCACCTTACTTTTTTACACTCCTTTTTATTGCCGGGTAGTGTTCCATGTATGAATAGGCCACAAGTTGTTTAGCCTTTCTCCTCTTGGTGGAAATTTGAGTTCTCTCCACTGTTTGGCTATTTTGAATGCAGCAGCTGTAAACATTCTTACACAAAACTTTTTATGAACGTGTTTTTAAAAATTTCTCTAAGGTATCTAAATGGAATAGCAGGGTCATAGCAAATTACTAGACTGGTTTCCGAAGTAGTGGCACCATTTTACATTCCCGTCAGCAAATTAAGAGAATTCTGATGGCTCCACATCCTCACCAATGCTTCATGTTACTGGTGTTTTCAATTTTAGCCATTCTGTTGGGGATGTACCTCATTGTTCTCATTTGCCTTTCCCTAATGATTAAGGACATTGAGATCAACTTTTCATAAGCTTATTGGCCATTGCATATCTTTGATCAGCAGGGACTCAGTCTGAGGATTCTTTCCCTCTCTCTCTGTCCCTCTCCCTGCTCTTCCTCTCTCTCTCTCTGTCTCACTCTCTCTCTCAAATAAATAAATAAATAATCTTTTTTAACAAGCTCATCAGGCAAGGGGTCCTTTGATGGTTCAGGCTGGACAAGCAGCACAGGGAGGCACCACAGCAAAACAGGGATCGAAATTCCCACTGCATAACCCTGCAGTCACCCTTCTCTCCTGTACTGGAGAATTTTAAAATGT
>NW_023215067.1:8192-9545 GCF_002007445.2 Ailuropoda melanoleuca
TTTTTTTGTGGAGTCTTTTGGGTATGCTATATAGAGTATCAGGTCACCAGCAAATAGTAAAAGTTTTACTCCTTCCTTGCCTTTTTGCGTGCCTTTTATTTCTTTTTGTTATATGATTGCTGTGGCTAGGACTTCCAGTACTATGTTAAATAACTGTGGTGAGAGTGGACATCCTGTCTTATTCCTGACTTATCGAGAAAAAGCTCTCAGTTTTTCCCCATTGAGGATGATATTAGCTCTGGGTTTTTGTTTTTGGGTTTTTTTTAATATATGGCCTCTATTACGTTGAGGTATGTTCCCTCTAAACCTACTTTGTTGAGGGTTTTTTATCATGAATGATTTTGTACTTTGTCAAATGCATTTTCTGCATTTATTGAAATGATCATATGGTTCTTATTCTTTCTTTCATTGATGTGATGGAATCATATTCATTGATTTGTGAATATTGAACCATCCTTGCAATCCAGGAATAAATCCCATGTGATTGTGGTGAATGATTTTTTTAATGTATTGCTAGATTTGGTTTGCTACTATTTTATTGAGAATTTTTGCATATTCATCAGAACTACATTCCTGTAGCTCTCTTTTTTAGTGGAGTCTTTATCTGGTTTTGGTATCAGGGTAATGCTGGCCTCATAGAATGAATTTGGATGTTTTCCTTCCTTTTCTCTTTTTTTGAGTAGTTTGATAAGAATAAGTATTAGTTTAGTAAAATTCCCCTGAGAAGCCATCTGGCCCTAGATGTTTGTTTGTTGGGAGTTTTTTGACTACTGATTCAATTTCTTTGCCGCTTATTTGTCTGTTCAAATTTTCTATTTCTTCTGTTTCAGTTTTGGTATCTTATATGTTCCCAGGAATTTATCCATTTCTTCCAGGTTGTCCAGTTTATTGGCATATTGTTTTTCATAATATTCTCTTATAACTCTCTGTATTTCTGTGGTGTTGATCGTTATTTCTCCTCTCTCATTTGTAATTTAGTTTATTTGAGTCTTTTCTCTTTTCTTTTTGATAAGTCTGGCTAAGAGTTTTATCAATTAATTTTTTTTGAAGAACCAGTTCCTGGTTCCATTGACTTGTTCTACTGTTGTTGTGGGGTTTTTGGGTTTTTTTTTTAGTTTCTATATCATTTATTTCTTCTCTAATCTTTATTATTTCCTTCCTTGTGCTGGCTTTAGTCTTCATTTGTTGTTCTTTTTCTAGTTTCTTTAGGTTTAAGATTAGATTGTTTATTTGAGATTTTTCCTGATTCTTGATGTAGCCCCATATTGCTATATACTACCCACTTAGGACCGCTTTTGCTGTATCCCAAAGGTTTTGGACCATTGTGTTTTCATTTTCATTTGTTTTCAATTT
>NW_023215068.1:0-606 GCF_002007445.2 Ailuropoda melanoleuca
CCCAGAGCAAACTACACATTCAGGACAATCCCTATCAAAATACCATCGACATTTTTCACAGAGCTGGAACAAACAATCCTAAAAGTTGTGTGTAACCAGAAAAGACCCCGAATCACCAGGGGATTGATGAAAAAGAAAACCAAAGCTGGGGCATCACAATGCTGACTTCATACTATATTACAAAGCTGTGATCACTAAGACGGCATGGTACTGTCACAAAAACAGACAGACACACAGACCAATGGGACAGAATAGAGAGCCCAAAAATGGACCCTCAATTCTATGGTCAACTAATCTTTGACAAAGCAGGAAAAATATCCAATGGAAAAAAGACAGTCTCTTCAATAAATGGTGCTGGGAAAATTGGGTAGCCACATCCAGAAGAATGAAACTGGACTACTTTCTTACACCAAACACAAAAATAAGCTCAAAATGGATGAAAGACCTCAATGTGAGACAGAAATCCATCAAAATCCTAGAGGAGGCCATAGGCAGTAATCTCTTCAACATTGGCCACAGCAACTTGACTTCTTTTAAGACATGTCTCTAAAGGCAAGGGAAACAAAAGCAAAAATGAACTTTTGGGACTTCATCAAGATAAAAAGC
>NW_023215069.1:0-606 GCF_002007445.2 Ailuropoda melanoleuca
TTATACATTATTTAAAACACCACATTTTAAAATATCACCAGTCTTTAATATCACCAACCAATCTTACAAAAAGTACAGGAAAGCTATCAACCTCACAGAGACAGATCAAATGTTCCAAAATTATAATTTTTGGTCAAAAGCCAGAATTTTATCATTGATAACAAATATTTTCAGTTATTTTCTTTGAAGTAATGGAATCATTTCATTCGTTTGTGAAGAAGTACCTGCCAAACATCCACATCTGAAAAAAAGTTTGCCCCTCAGTTGTTGAGTATTCATGAAAAAATACAGCTAATTCAGCTTGCAATTAACATAAAAGCACACAAATGTTTTTCCTTGAGAATACCACTGAGTATGTAGAAATACTTTATACATTTCCCATTTCGCTATACATAATATTGACAAAACATATACTCAAGAATCGAGGTTTAACAACATTAATAATTTTTACTGTTTCATCAAGGACATTCTTAATGAAAGTGGCACCAGATACAGACGTTTTCAGAGGGGAATTCTATTCAACTTTCAGAAACTAGACAGTCCCACTGGACATAAACTCTTCTAGTGGAAATGCTTCCACTGTTTCCCCATTAAGTATGATGCTTA
>NW_023215070.1:0-606 GCF_002007445.2 Ailuropoda melanoleuca
ACCGTTTTAGGTACCCCAGTTTCTAATTCTGTCTCTTATACTAGTCTGTATTTTGTTCTTGACTCTGTAGAATTTCCCACAACAGTCTCTAGGAAATGTCCTACAGACCGATCCTGTGTAGGGCTGTACCAGGACAGGAAAGAGAACTGAGTGATCCGACGTATCAGTGTTCTCTCCTTCATTCAACACTTCAGTACTCAGTAAGTACTTACTGCACATCTGTTGTATTCCAGGAACTAGGATAGGCATCGTGGCTGCAATGGTGAGAAAGAACTTAAACACAGCTCCTACCTTCAGGGAGCTAAGGATCCAGGGGAGGAGACCACTATTCTTCAAATAAGCACACAATGAAAAGGTAAAATGATAACTATGAGAGGTGTTTCTAGGAAATACACAGAGTGCCAGGAGGGCTCATAATCTCCCCTCAGCAGTTTTGAAACTGTCCCTGAAGAAAGGACATTTCACTCGATAGCTGAAAGATGAACAAGGGTGGACCTAGACAGCGTTTCAGATGGAAGGAATTGCATGAGCCAAGTTCAGGGCACCTCGCAGCCCTCACCTTCCCCCAGAAGAACATGGGACCTTCCTGATCTGCTCTGAGAGCCC
>NW_023215071.1:0-1565 GCF_002007445.2 Ailuropoda melanoleuca
AGCAGGGACAGCAAACTGTTCCTCTCCTCTCCATGGATAATAAACAAGAAAATCCAGTTTTTAGCAATTGACTAAAACATTAAAAATGATTGTTGAGAGAGAGGCTCCATATATCTAAGACAAGTTTTAAGGCATTAGATTGTCAATTGATCTTTTTTCAAAGGTAATGGCATAAGAAATAAAGAAAAGATAATGTGAGGGCAAGCTAGCTGTAATGAAATATCAAACGTTGGTGTAATAGACAGTGAATGATTTCATACTACTTATACTAGCTTTAATGGAACCTTAGAAGGGAAAAGTAATTCAACAAAGTGTTTTCACTTAAAGGAAACTTTAAACTTAAGCCATCAATATCCCATATGAAAGGCCAAGTAAAATACAACTTGTTTTATTCCTGGAAACTAAAAGATGCTTCTGTTTAATCTCAATCTTCAGAGTTTAATAGTGTTGGACTGTTTCCCCTTCTCTATTATGCACTAACTCAGAATAAAATATTATTTTTCAGTGGTCAAGCATGGATGAAAAATGAGCACAGCTGATCATAAACAGCAGCTGAGTACTTCTTACATATTTGGCGATAATGCATCAATTTCCTTTCTCAAATATGTTTGCTTCTTCAGAAAATTTCCTCAAATAAGACCTCTCACTCTTCAGACTTCATTACACTCAATCTCCTCCATGATTGTTTGTAATACCATTTGCAAGTATGTACAGAGCCTTTGCTATGTCCCAGCAGAGTACTAACTGAATTATACGCATTAATTCATCTATATCTGCCTAATAATTTTAAGTGGGTTGTATNGTTTTAAGTGTGCTGTATTATTGTCTCTATTTTATAGATAAGGAGAGTGATTACAAGGAGATTAAATAAACTTCCCAAATGTAGATTTGGGATGTAGAAAATTTGAAATGTAGGAAACTCATCTCCAGTGCACTCTCTTAGCTACTACCCTCTGGAGTTGACAGTTCCCTGTGTTTGTGTATACGTGTTCTTAAATCATATGATTCACACAAGATTGACTACAGATGCATGAAGTATGACAACTTATATGCCACCAGGGGTTTTTATTTATTCAAAACATCTGGGAAGAATAAAGACCTAAGTCCAGTGTTACATATCTAATCAAAATTTCTAGAACTCATAAATGAATCATTTCAATCACAGTATAGACATTTTAGAAAAAGAGAAAAAGCATATGATATTTGCCTGATATCTATTTGATATTAGAATTTGTTCTCTTTTATGTAGCTGCAAACTCTGCTCTTAAAATAATATTCTCTGGGGGAGAACGGATTTCTTATATGCCTTTGAAACAAATTTCAAGAAGACAAGAAATAGAAGGCAGAAGAACACGCTCAGTGGTTTCCACGCTATGCCACTCATTGCACCCGGACTTCCTGGAATTGAGCCACGGCTGCCACAAGGGAGCTGGCAGGCACTATGGGTAAGTCTGAGGAGGACTCTGACCTTGCCCCTACCCTTCAAAATTGGCGCGGTTCTCTCTCACCTGTTCTGTATTTTAAGGGTGTGGCCCTGTGACCAGGATAGAAAAAGCTGTGAGTAT
>NW_023215072.1:0-606 GCF_002007445.2 Ailuropoda melanoleuca
CGTGGAATAAATAAGTCAGTGACCTTGCCACAAGTCTTGTAACTGGGACTGGAACTCTTCCTAACTCTCGGCCAAGGTCCGCTTCTGTGCCTCACCCCCACGTCTCCTTCCACTTCACAAAGACCAGGGCGCATTATCTGGGGATACTCTATGTATTTACCTGTGGGCAGCACGCACGCCCAGGCTTTGTTTTCCAGAATGAACTGCACTTCTAATTCAGTTAACTTTTCCTCCTTTTCTTTCCAAGGTCTGGCCAACGGCAGAGAAGCCCCAGAGATCTTAGAGGAGCTGGGAGACATGTAAATCGGTCCCTAATTCAGGAGTGAGGGGAAAGGAGAGGGAAAGAGAGAGAGAGAGAAAGAGAGCGAGACAGGGAGAAGGAACAGGGAGCCACCGTGGCGGGATGAGTAAGCTCTCCCCGAAACCACGCTCGAAGAACCACAGGTGGTTTGGTTTTGCCCGTGAGCTCCGTGTCGCTTTGCCAGGAGGCCAGTTTCTCAGTTTCTATTTTCCTAACAGGAGATCTCGAGAGCCAGTGCTGCTGAAGGAGGCTAGGAGGGGTGAGGTTTGCAGGAAGAAAGGAGGCAGCTTTTGTAGTTGGGGGAA
>NW_023215073.1:0-606 GCF_002007445.2 Ailuropoda melanoleuca
AAAAAAAACACTTGATTTCCAGGTAGTGGTTGTATCTGCATAAAAATAATTATGCAGAAAGCTGTGTGATATGAGGGCAGGCAGAGGGAGGAATGAGGGTAAGATGAGGCTGCTGCGAGGTGAATGACCAGGCATCCTGAGAAACTGGTACCAGCTATATGTAAGAGAAAATACTGTTTGGATAACATCCAAACATAATTGGTTTGAGAGTCTACATGGAAATTTTGTGTTTGAAATATTGCTATATTTTAGGGAAGCAAAATAGTACAGTTATTTTATAATATATCTGCCATATATTTGCATATGGCATTTTGCTACATGCTTTGAGAGCATAGATTTAGGGTTCCCATTTGGATTTCATTCCTGTCCCTACCACCATTGGCTATATAACCTTGGGCAAAGTATTTAATGTCCCTGAGCCTCAACTACTTGTGAAATGGAGAATAATAGCAATATCCACCTCCTAGGGTTATTACGAAGATTAAATTAGTAACATTTGTAAAGTTCTTAGAACACTTCTTGTACATATTATGCACCTAAATCTTAAGCATTTACATCATCATCACCACTTTATTTATTTATTTATTTATTTATTTATTTATTTAT
>NW_023215075.1:0-606 GCF_002007445.2 Ailuropoda melanoleuca
AAAGAAGTTTTCTTTCTTTAGAACCTTCTATCATTTCTACTAAATACTTACCTAAGATTCTTAAAATTTAAAAGAGAGGCAAATTCACGCACTAAAAAAAGAACTTTAGGATATTACACAAAGTTCTTCATGTCTCCTTTGATGTATCATTTAAAATTAGTAAACATTAATCAAATGTCTTCTAAATAGGATATGCACAGCACCATATGTTAGGAGACAGATAGGTGTCTAGGTAGAACGAATCCTGCCCCAAAATATGCATATACTAATTTATTTTTATTTTCTAGTGTTTCCTCATGAATTCCCTGCCCCTCACAACAAAGTTCTTTCTGTAAAACACAAAAGAGAAGAAATTTATTGAGGTAAGACAGATACATAATAAAAAGATGCAGGAAGAGATATTGGCGGTGAGGTGTGAAAACCCAAGAAGGCTGAAAGAAGTAGAATAATCCTCAACAATCTATTTTTGCTTGACCTTTGAAAGATCTGGCTGTATCTAGTCTTTTCTCCATCTTGGCTTAACCCTTTTAAATTATTAATGAAATAAAATTATTAGGTATTAAATACTACCTTTCTATAACATAACTTAAAGTTCAATATTACAGC
>NW_023215076.1:0-606 GCF_002007445.2 Ailuropoda melanoleuca
AACGCCGGGATCACGCCCTGAGCCGAAGGCAGACGCTTAACCGCTGTGCCACCCAGGCGCCCCAAGAGACCAACTCTTGATCTCAGCTTAGGTTTCCATCTCAGGGTCCTCAGGGTCGTGAGTTCAAGCCCCATGTTGGGCTCCATGCTGGGCATGGAACCTACCTAAAAACAAACAAGCAAACAAACAAACCAAAACAACCCCCCCCAACTCACAATGAGATAGCATCTCACAACTGTTAAAATGGCAGTCTTAGAAAGACAAGAGATAACAAGTGTTGGCGAGGATGTGGGCAAAGGGAACTCTTGTTCACTGCTGGTGGGAATATAAATTGGTACTGCCATTGTGGGAAATAGCACGGAAGTTCTTTAAAAAACTGAGACCAGAACTACCATATGCTCCAGCAAGCCCACTTCTGGGTATACATCCAAAGGAAATGAAATCAGGATCTTAAAGAGAGATCTCTACTCCTATGTTCATTGCAGCATTATTCACAGTAGCCAAGACACAGAAACAACTGAAGTGTCCATCAACAGATGAATGGATAAAGAAGATAGGCATAAACACAATGGAATATTACTTAGCCATAAAAAAGAAGGAAATCCT
>NW_023215078.1:0-606 GCF_002007445.2 Ailuropoda melanoleuca
TTTCGCAGGCACGTGGGACCTAGCTGGTGTTTGATAAATGTCTGTAGGTTGGTGAATAACCTGTGCACGGCACAGATGCCCCGGGCTTCCGTGGCCTCCTGAAATCCTTTCCAGGCCTGTGTCTGTAAGCTTTCCTGCGATAACCTCAGAGACAGAGTAGAATCCCAGCAGAAGCAGCAAAGAGGATGGCTGTTTTATCCATGTGCTCTGTCTTTGCAAGGCCGTTTGAAGGTGTCTTCTGTATAGTTGCAAGTTTGGGCTTCGTCCTCCCCCTGAGGGCACCCTCACCTCATGACTTGTCCCTTCTGTAGCCGAGGGCAGCAGTGGGGTCTGTGGCCGTGGAGCCTCTCGGCCCGTGTGGGCAGTGGTGACGGTTATGGTAGCAGGTAGGGTCCTCATTGTGAGAGTCCCTACTCAGTGCCCGGCAGTGGGCTCTGTGGTTATAAGCACACTGTGTCGGGTAAGGTAAGGTCAGGCTCCTCTAACAAAGGGAATCGGCAATATGTCAACAGCTCGAAAGAGACAGATACTTATTCCTTCCTCACCGGTGGTGTGTTGTGAGTGGTCCAGGTTCATGAGTGGCTCTGCTCCACACTGTTCTTCAGG
>NW_023215079.1:0-2241 GCF_002007445.2 Ailuropoda melanoleuca
TGAGAGTATTTGGAAACTGATGCCATACCCTCAATTTGTCGATCTGTGTGCCTCCCAGGAGAATTTCTTAAATAGTATTTATCAGGCAGAACAAATAGACCTCAATATTGTCTAAAGCATTCTAGGAATTTCAGAAATGCTTGATGATGCCTCTAGAAAAGTCATATGCTGGCTAAAGAAAAGTTTTTATACTCTTGAGATACAATGAGGCTTTGGTAACTCATTCATTCATTTGACAAACATTTGAGTATTTTTTTAGTTTGCTTAGTTCACTGACACATCCCTCGTGCCTAATCCAGTGCCTGGCCTATATTGAGCACTCCGTAAATATTTGTTGATAGAATGAATGCAAGCCTTTGATTAGGTGGTCAGGGACATCTCTGAGGAACTAAGTCCTGACTGACCAAAACAGGCAGCCATGTGGAGATCGGTAGAAAGAACATTCCGGGAAAGGGGGACAGCAAATGCAAAGTCTGGGAGAGACGAGATTTGGCCTTTTCAATCAACAGGAAGAAGACTGGCCAGTGAGGCTTAGTGGGGGATAGAGAAAACATCTCAGGGAAATAAGAACTGGGGCACACAGGATCTTCTTTTTCTGGTAGAATTTGGACTTCATTATAAATGTGATGGGAAGGGAGTAGGGGTTGTATGCTAGGGGAGTCCAGGGTGCTAGTTATGTTCTAAAATACTGCTCCGCTGCTATGTGGAGAGTGAGTGGTTGGGGACAAAAGTAGAAGGGGACACCAGGTGGGGTCTTCCATTGTCTTCAGGCAAGAGAAGATGGCAACTGGGACTAGGGCGGTAGGAATCAAGGGACAAGAAGTTCAATGATTTAATATATACAAACTTGGTAGGAAGATCGGTAGGAGAAGAAAGGAAAGAAGAAAGGGGGCGTAAACAGAAGGGGGAATGAAGCATGAGAGACTATGGACTGTGGGAAACAAACTGAGGGCTTCAGAGGGGAGGGGGGTGGGGGAATGGGATAGACTGGTGATGGGTAGTAAGGAGGGCACGTATTGCATGGTGCACTGGGTGTTATATGCAAGTAATGAATTATGGAACTTTACGTCAAAAACTAGGGATGTACTATATGGTGACTACCATAATATAATAAAAAATTATTATAAAAAAATTTAAAAAATAAAAATTCAAGTTAAAAAAGATAATATATGCAAACTTGTCAGTAAAGCAGACAGGATGTGCTGATGGGGAATTTTACACTGGAAAGCTCTACTTAGAGGTCTAAGAAGAGCAGGCTATTCAGATTTTTAGGACGTACTTGGTTTTTTTTAGGTTTCAGACCTAAAAGGCCAAGAAAAGCCAACCAACCAATCAACCGACAATCTCTTCCAGAGTTACAGATTACCAGTTTTGGTCTGCTATTACCTTGACTCTTTTGGAAATTTCTGTATCATGTTCTATAAAGCAGGGAAATAGCCTTACCTCTTGCAGAGAAAGCCAGTGTGGGGCACCAATAAATAGTCCACANATGTGGGGCACCAATAAATATAGTCCACACTGCAGAGCCCTATGGGGCCTGAGAATCTATTGCTGTAAATTAGCATGGACAGTTGTTACATCTACTTGGACAGTATTTGTCATGATTTCTTTTCAAAAATAATTACAATTTTTTCTTGAGGTTCTTTTACATTTCTGTGGAGTGACCTTAAATCATGTACGTGCTTGTCAGTACACGTACGTATGTTATGCATTTGGAGATTTGTTTCTACATTTTGCATGAACTATTTCTAGTTATTTCGGTTTTCAAGGTTGGCCGATGCTTTCTTTATTACCTTACTTCAGAAGGTGGGTATTGTTCTTTCGCTAACTGCTTTAAATTCCCCTGAAACACTGGGTGGTAAGGATTAAGACAGTAGTAAATTGGCGCATTGATGTCCAACTTCTTGTGTTCCGTCGTCACGGACCGTATTATTTTGAATTGTATCAAAACACTGTTCCCACTAGGTCCATGCATAATGCTTCAAATTGTCATTTATTAATCAAAGCCATTTTTAGTGGGAACATGCATGGATATTCGGGGTTTTAGAGTTTCATCTCTGTTGAAACACTTGAACAAAANAGGGCGGTTCTGTGAAGCCAAGTGTTCATATTAAACAAGTTTTCCCCCCATTTTATGACGTTGCTGCTATAGTCCATTCCCAGTAAACTGAGGAGCATTGCAGTGGCCTGCGATCACTGTAGAGAGATACAGAACTAAAGTGCAAGGTCCTCGGATATTGA
>NW_023215080.1:0-606 GCF_002007445.2 Ailuropoda melanoleuca
AACTTGGGGTAAATGGCTGGTAAGTGCAGCTTTTGCAAGCTTTTGAGTTGAGTTGGCTCTTAGAATTTGTAGATTTAGCTGTGAGGTACTTGTTACTTGAAGAAGGTTCTGACTTTGGATGCTAGTTACTTAAAAGTCAAATTATTATAATGATGAGAAGTTGGAAAAACACCTGTGGAAACAACCTTTCTAAAAATTCTTCTTGCCAAAGAAATTAGAAGTTCTGTGAGGGGATTTGGGTAAAAATACCCAGCGGACTAGAGTCCTCCTAGACTTTCTCCCTGGAACTATCTGGCAGAAATTTAACCTGGCCTTGCTCCTGTTCTATTGTTTGAAAAGGGGAGAGATTCTTTTATGGGGAAATGGAAAGAGAACAGAAATGTATTTTAATTTACTTTTATGATAAATATCATTAAATCAAAATTTAAAGCTATATATTTTTATTTTCAGTTTGATGCTCATAATGCAAGAAGGAGTCATTTAATAAGAGATTGAAATAAGCATTTGCTAACAATGAAGTCATTATTTTAATGAAACCTGATCAACTTTCCTGAATAATTTGGGATTTTTTTAAACAACATATTTCAAGGCAGAAAAAAAAAAAAA
>NW_023215081.1:0-606 GCF_002007445.2 Ailuropoda melanoleuca
CTAACATCCAAATTCCTACTTCAAAACGATCATTCCAAATCATATATCTTCCCTCAATGTATTTATTAATCGTTTGAAGATACATTTCCCATCATTAACTTTTACCTAGAGATTACCATTAGGTAAATGTAGTAAAAACCCAATGATTTCTTGCCTTTTTATGATGAACTGGATCTTATCCTTAGGAATAGACCACAGTTGCTTTTTGAATCATGGCTCTTTAATTATCCAGATATGGTCAAACTAGTGTGGTTGGCATTATCTGTTGTTTACAATATCCTACGACTTCATTAACTCATTTCCTATATATGAAGGTCAGCAACATGTGTACTTAGCTTTGGAAGATGATTATGGGTACAGAAAATTTACATTAAATAAATGTAAAGGTGAAAAGAATTTAACATAAGAAGAAAATGTCATTTTTCTGTGTCTCTGGTAGGAATGATCAAAATACAGAGGGAAAGAGAAAGACCCAGGATAATGGGCAGGCAGACTAGCAAGCTGAAAGCAATAAATGTTTGGGGCTTAAGAACTGAAATTGGGGGCGCCTGGGTGGCACAGCGGTTAAGCATCTGCCTTCGGCTCAGGGCGTGATCCCGGCGTTAT
>NW_023215082.1:0-8496 GCF_002007445.2 Ailuropoda melanoleuca
GGAAATTCTTCCAAAAATATCAATTCTTGTAAGTAATGTGTTATGGAAAATGCAGTCTTCTTCATGTGAACTACAGTATGTCTATACATTTATTAGTCCCAGTTGTGAAATTACAGTTTTTAGACTTTTGCTAGAGTTAGTTATTAGACCAATAAAAATTGTGTTTACAACATCATCTGAAGAAAAAGAGAGCCCTACATTTAAGTATTAAATTCTATAGGAAGCTTTTTCTTATGTGCATTTTATTTGTATGTATTTTTTTCTGTGAACCATGGAGATAGTCTATAAGGTATATTTTTGACAAAAATTCAGGCTATCGAAGTTAAATTTCATTTTATACATTTATGCATTTATTCATTCAGCATATGATTACTCAGTACTTACAATGTGCCAGAAATAACAGCGTCAGCCCACAATGGTAAAAAAAAATGTAATTTTTGAAAAATTGTGACTAAAATCAATTGGTATGTAACATAATTACTGACTTTCATTTTAATTCCTAGAAAAAGAATAGCCTAACTCTGATATGTAATAAGAATCAGCCACATGAACCTTAATATTCATTTCAGAAATTATTCTTCACCTTTTTTCAATTTGCTGGAACTTTGTACATTTAAGTCTCACTCAACTGCTCGGAAACTGTCAAAAGTATAATTATAGTATTTTAGAGCTGTAGCTAATCTTAGAGATAATCCAGTCACAGAACTCAAAATGGAATTTTACAAAATGATTTGCCTATTTACTCAATTGTTAAAGGTAGAGATAGCATAGGGCCCAGTTATAATCATTCTTAATTCATCCTCGTGTTATGACACCATGCTATGTACATTTTCCATCACTGGAACTTAGCTTTTTCACTTTTCATCATTCAGATGTTAAAATACAGCATAGAATTAATTTCAGTGTCGGTGACTCCTATTTACTGAAATCTATTTGCTCTTCTTCTTGGGCCCACAAATTGGCTACATGTCCCAACCTTCCTTGCAGTTAGGTGTGAGCTTACCAGGGAGTTCTAGCCAATGGGATCAAGTGTAAGGGGTGTCTTGTCTAGGACAAAGGTTAAAAAAAATGTGAGAGCCAATTTCACACTGTTTCTCCTCCAATAGCTGGATGCAAATGATAATGAGAAACCATAGTACAGTAGGACCATAGATAAATGAATCCCCGGTCTCCTAATTACTACTTACAGAAAAACTGTCTGAAGATCAGAATTCACCCTTTGAACTAATAAGTGAACAAGAACTAAACTTCTCTTGGATTTTAGCCACTAAAACTTTGTTGATGGGTTTGTATCTGCAGCTTTGCATTACATCTCATGTGGGATTCTTATTGGCTTCTTAGAACGTCAATACATAAGCACACAAAGTGACTATTCTAATGGGAATTCATGTAGGTGCTTTTGCAGAGCAAGGCTATGTTAGAAAGGAAACTGATTTTCAAATAAAAAATGAGGATATAAGCTTAATTTTAAGTATGGAACTAGTTCTATTCAGATAGATCTACTGTTTAATGATTAAATAACTAAGAAGTTTTAAAGCCATAGTATATATAAGAAGTGCCAGTGTAGGTCTATAAAATTCTTTAATTTGGCTCTTGTCAACTCTTATGAAACTGCCAAAGAATGCTAGTAGGGGCACCTGGGAGGCTCAGTTGATTAAGCCTTTGTCTTTGGCTGAGGTCATGATCCCAGGTCTTTGCCTGCCACTCCCCCTGCTTGTGCGCTGTCAAATAAATAAAATCTTTAAAAAAATGCCAATAAATGAAGAGCTTTAATTACATTTCTCAAAAAATGAGGCATGCGATAAGGTTATGTTTCTGGTTTTGTAATCACGTGCACTGGAAAAGCAAATTGGCTAATATTGATGTTCTCCAATGGTTTTCCTTCATAAACTGTAACAATTCCTTATATGCCACATTTTTCTGCAGTGGTAGAGATAAGTACTTGTATCAGCAAGCTTTAAAAAAGTATTTCCTACTATTATAATGAACAGAAGCTGCAAAAATATATATGTACTTTTATGTGCAACATATTATGGTATGTATACCGTATAAAATATGTGTGTGTGTGTGTGTGTGTGTGTGTGTGTATGCTACAATGAACTTCCCTGGGCAGAAATATTTTATAGTACTTATTTGTAATCACATACAAATATGCATCCTGTTGTGTTGTTCTATTTCAAAAATTTAATGAAATCGTTAAAAATTAATATAGTTAATAATCTTGTATTTCCTTGAAAAGAGAGTCTCTTGAAAATTTGGAAAGTTTAAAATAGAAAATTCAAATGTGGAACATCTTGATACACATACATGTCTAAAAAGTAATACAGTTGACCTTTGAACAGCACAGGTTTGAACTGCATGGGTCACTTATGTGGGTTTTTAAAAATAAATACAATACAGTACTATAAGTATATTTTCCCTTTCTTATGATTTTCTTTTCTTTTTTTTTTAAGGTTTTATTTATTTGAAAGAGAGAGAGACAGAGTAAAAGCAGGGGCAGTGGCAGAGGGAGCAGCAGTGGGAAAAGAAGAGGCAGTCTCCCTTGTGAGCAAGGATCCTGATGCAGGACTTGATTCCAGGACCCTGGGATAATGACCTGAGTCAAAGGCAGATGCTTAACGGCCTGAGCCACCCAGGCAGCGCTTTCCTTTTCTTAATAACATTTTTCTCTAGTTCACTTTACTATTGGAATACAGTATTTATACATATAGCATAAAAATATGTGGCAACTAACTGTTTTATGTTACTAGTAAGGCTTCTGGTCAACAGATTATTATAGTCAAATTTTTGGGTAGCCAGAAGTTCCACCTGGATTTTCAGTTGTGCAGGGGGTTGGCACCCCTGACCTCAACATTGCTCAAGAATCAATTGTGTCAGCCATTGTTACTGTTATCTGAGTTTGTAAAGAAAAGTATCAAGGTTTTCCAAAACTGTTTTTCTCCATTGTACTTCAAATGCACAGAGTTAGATGAAAAATAACCTCTGGTTCATTGAACATACTTATCATTGTCACTATTATCCATAGCACACTTTTGTTTGGTCATTAATTTTAATAAATAATGCAATAAGCACCAGTGAATTCACACTGAAAACCTAATGATCTTGCCAAGTTTGCCTCTTTCTGTTCTGAGCTTCTGTAATGTCCTCTTTATTACATTTGTTCAATTTATATTTATGATTTAAATTTTTCTTTTATGATCTTTTGTTTCATCTATTTGGGTGTATTCTGTAGCAATTTTTTAAAAAGTTAGATATTGAACTCATTCATTCTGATGCGTCCTACCTTTGTAATATAAATATTTAAGCTATAAGATTGGCAGAAAGCAGCAGGTTTGAATTCTATAGGTTCTTTTAAATACTTTAAATAAAACTCTTTTAAATAAAACTCATTAATTTTAAGTGAATTGTGTAAGTTCTGAGACAAATGTATATATTCATATATAACTGCTACCATAATCAAGGTATAGAATATTTCCATCACCTCCAACAAGTTACGTCATGCTGTTTTGCAGTAAATCCCCTCCACATATCCATACCAACCCTGACAATTATTATTAAATTTGCCTTTTGTGAAATTTTATATAGTTGGAATTATATAGTATATGATTTTTTTGTTGTTGTTTTAGGCTTCTTTTACTTAATATGTGTTTGTAACGTTCATCCTTATTGTTGTGAATAATCAGTTTGTTCCTTTTGTATAGATTTGCTACGATCTGTTTATCCATTCACCAAGTGAGAGACATTTGGGTTATTTCAGTTTGTGGACATTATGAATAAAACTTTATGAACATTCACTTACAAGTCTTTGGACATAAATTTTCATTTCTCTTGGTTAAATACTGAGGAGTAGGATTGCTGGATCATCTGGTAAGGTATATTCTAATGTGGAATTTATACCAACCATAGATGAGATTTCCAGTGTTCTACGTTTGCTTAGATACTTGATATCGCCAGCTCCTTCCATTTTAGATGTACTAGTGGATGTAGAGTGGTATCTCATAGTTTATTTTGCATTTGTCAAATGATAGATGGTGTTGAACATTTTTTCAAGTGCAGGGGGAGGGAAAAGATGGTGCAGGAGTAGGGGTCCCCTTTCTCAGCTGGTCCCCTGAGTCGAGCAGGATATCTACCAGACCATTCTGAACACCCACAAAATCATCCTGAGACACAGGAAGATACATCTGGATCTCTACAAATGAACATCTCCATCGCTGAGTATTGAGGTATGAAGCAGGGAGCTGTGAATCCATGCACAGATATCGGAAGATAAATGGAAGGGGGAGGGAGCTGCCACTCTCGGGCACTGGGAAGCAGTAGCCACCTGCACGGGGGAGCGGGCGGACTCGCGGACCAGCACCCGTGAGACAGCAGACTGAGACTGTGAGCCGGGAACGCGCGCCACCAGACTGAAACGGAGCTCCGGAGAGCACACCTCTACTAGACTGAAACTGAGCTCAGGAGTGTGCGCCCGACCTGACTGAAAACCGGAGCTCCGGAGCACTCATTGGAACCGGACTTATACCGGAAGCTCAGGAGCACGTGCGTGACCAGACAAAACCGGCGCTCTGGAGTACATGCAAACCACCCTGAAACAGAGAGCTCGGGAGTGCACGTGGGAACCTGGGGCACCTGGCGGTGTTAGAAGCACAAAGTACAGAGACTTGCCGGCCCTGGAAGTGAGAGCTAGGACACCGGCTGTGGGATGCACAACCCAGGACACTGCAAGGTTTTTGGCAGCACCGACAGAAACAGAGTTAAAGAGGCCAAGAGAGCTCAGTGGAGAGTGGACTGCAATCTCTCTGTTCTGAGACAGAGTCTAGGATTTGGCCACTGCTGCTCTGACTCTCAGAAGAGGCACAGTAAACCACCAGGGAAAGCCACAAGAGAACAAAAGCCTAGAAATACCCGCTCACAGTGTGCCCATCCCCATCACCCCTCGCAGGGGACAGGGCAACTCTACCCAAACAGGGTTGCCCGAATATCAGCATGGCAGGTCCCTCCCCCAGAAGGCAGGCTGAAAAATCAAGAAGCCCACATCCCTAAGGTCCCAATAAAACAAGTGCACACTGCCTGGCTCCTGGTCAATAATTTGGGCTCTGGGCCATTCTTCATCAGAATGACGAGGAGGAGAAATCCCCCCCAGCAAAGAAAAGATAATGAGTCTGTGGCCTGTGCCACAGAACTGATGGATATGGATATAACCAAATTATCAGAAATGGAGTTCAGAGTAACAATGGTCAACATGATCTGTAGACTTGAAAAAAATATTAACGAAAATATTAACAAGAATATAGATATCTAAGGGCAGAAATGAGAGTGAATCTGGCAGAAATTAAAAATGCTATGAATCAAATGCAGTCAAAACTGATGCTCTGATGGCCGGGGTAAATGAGGCAGAAGAATGAATTAGTGAATTGGAGGATGGGATGGTAGAAGAGAAAGTTAAAACAGAAACTTGGCTCAAAAAAATCCAATCTCAAGAATGTAGATTACAGGAGATTACTGACTCAATGAAACATTCCAGTGTCAGAATCATCAGCATCCCTGAGGAGGTAGAGAAAGAGAGAGGTCTAGAAGAGATATTTGAACAAATTGTAGCTGGAAACTTCCCTAATCTAGCAAAGGAAACAGGCATTCATGTCCAAGAGGCAGAGAGGACCCCTCCCAAGGTTAACCACGACAAACCTACGCCATGTCACATCATAGTGCAATTCGCAAATATTAGATCCAAGGATACAGTATTGAAAGCGGCCAGGGCAAAGAAATTTCTCACGTACAGGGGCAAAAATATCAGAATAACATCAGACCTGTCTACACAGACCTGGAATGAGAGGAAGGGTTGGCAGGATATTTTTAAAGCTCTATCCAAGAAAAACACACAACCAAGGATCCTTTATCCAGCAAGGCTGTCATTCAGAATTGATGAAGAGATAAGGACCTTCCAGGATTGGTAGACACTGACCAAATTTGTAACCATGAAACCAGCCCTACAGGAGATCTTAAGGGGGGTTCTATAAAAGTAAAAAGGCCCCAAGAGTGATACAGAACAAAAATTACAATCTATAGAAACAAAGACTTTACTGGCAACATGACATCATTAAAATTATATCTCTCAATAATCACTCTCAATGTGAATGGCCTAAATGCTCCCATAAAATGCCACAGGTTTGCAAATTGAATAAAAAGACATAGCCCATCCATTTGTTGTCTACAAGAGACTCATCTTGAACCTAAAGATACATCCAGTCTGAAAGTGAAGGGATGGAAAACAATTTTTCATGCCAATGGACCTCAAAAGAAAGCTGGGGTAACAATTCTCATATCAGACAGATTAAATCTTAAACTAAAGTCTGTGGTTAGTGATACAGAAGGACACTATATTATTCTTAAAGGATGTATCCAACAAGTGGATATGACAATTATAAATATCTATGCCCCCAACAGGGGACCAGCAAGATACACAAGCCAACTCTTAACCAGTATAAAGAGACATATAGATAAAAATACGTTAATAGTAGGGGACCTCAACACTCCACTATCAGAAATAGACGGAACACCCATGCAAAAAATGGACAAAGAAGCAAGGGCTTTGAATGCCGTACTCGACGAGCTGGACTTCATAGATATATATAGAAAACTACACCCCAGAACCAAAGAATACTCATTCTATTCTAATGCCTATGGAACATTCTCAAGAATAGACCATGTTCTGGGTCACAAAACAGGTCTCAACCGATACCAAAAGACTGAAATTATTCCCTGCATATTCTCAGACCACAATGCTTTGAAAGTGGAACTCAACCACAAGGAAAAATTTGGAAGAAACTCAAACACTTGGAGACTAAGAACCATCCTGCTCAGGAATGATTCGATAAACCAGGAAATCAAAAATCAATTTAAACAATTTATGGAGACCAAAGAGAATGAGAACACAATGGTGCAAAACCTATGGGATACTGCAAAGGCAGTCCTAAGGGGGAAATACATAGCCATCCAAGCCTCACTCAAAAGAGCAGAAAAATCTAAAATGCAGTTTTTATATTCTCACCTCAAGAAGCTGGAGCTGGAAAAGAAGAACAGGCCTAACTCACTCACGAGAAAGCAGTTGGTCAAGATTAGAGCAAATNTACATAGCCATCCAAGCCTCACTCAAAAGAATAGAAAAATCTAAAATGCAGTTTCTATATTCTCACCTCAAGAAACTGGAACAGCAACAGAGGGACAGGCCTAACTCACTCACGAGAAAGCAGTTGGTCAAGATTAGAGCAGAGATCAATGAATTAGAAACTAGGAGCACAGTAGAGCAGATCAACAGAACTAGAAGCTGGTTCTTTGANAGCTGGTTCTTTGAGAGAATCCATAAAATTGATAGACCACTGGCAAAACTTGTCCAAAAACAAAGAGAAAGGACTGAGATTATTAAAATTATGACTGAAAAGGGAGAGGTCACGACCAGCACCATTGAAATTGCAAGGATTATTAGAAACTTTTATCAACAGCTATATGCCAGTAAATTAAACAACCTGGAAGAAATGGATGCCTTTCTGGAAGCCTATAAACTACCACAAATGAAACAGGAAGAAATTGATTTTTTAAACAGACCAATTAATTATGAAGAGATTGAAGCAGTTATCAAAAACCTCNCAAAAACAAGAGTCCAGGGCGTGACGGATTCCCCGGGGAATTCTACCAAACATTCAAAGAAGAAATAATACATATTCCCCTGAAGCTGTTTCAAAAAAATAGAAACAGAAGGAAAACTACCAAACTCATTCTATGAGGCCAATATTACCTTGATCCCCAAACCAGGCAAAGACCCCCTCAAAAAGGAGAATTACAGACCGATTTCTCTAATGAATATGGATGCCAAAATCCTCAACAAGATCCTTGCTAATAGAATCCAACAGTACATTAAAAGGATTATCCATCATGACCAAGTGGGATTCATACCTGGGATGCAAGCATGGTTCAACACTCGCAAATCAATCAATGTGATACATCATATCAACAAGAAAAGACTCAAGAACCATATGATCCTCTCAATTGATGCAGAAAAAGCATTTGACAAAATACAGCATCCTTTCCTGATTAAAACCCTTCAGAGTGTAGGAATAGAGGGTACATTTCTCAATCTCATNGGATGCCAAAATTCTCAACATGATCCTAGCTAATAGGATCCAACAGTACATTAAAAGGATTACCCATCATGACCAAGTGGGATCCATCCCTGGGATGCAAGGGTGGTTCAACATTCACAAATCGATCAGTGTGATAGATCATACCAACAAGAAAAGAGTCAAGAACCATATGATCCTCTCAATTGATGCAGAAAAAGCATTTGACAAAATACAGCATCCTTTCCTGATTAAAACCCTTCAGAGTGTAGGAATAGAGGGTACATTTCTCAATCTCANTTCATAAAAAACATCTATGAAAAGCCTACAGGAAATATCATTCTCAATGGGGAAAAGCTGGAAGCCTTTCCCTTAAGATCAG
>NW_023215083.1:0-606 GCF_002007445.2 Ailuropoda melanoleuca
CTATTGGTGGCAACAATTCTCAGCATAAAGTGTGTAAGGTTATTTTTTTAATTCTTTTAAATTTTATTTTATTCCTTTTATGGGGTTAACACAATACTCATAACCCTAATTTAGTCATAGAATAAATATCTAAAAGTGACATTTCCTCACCCCCATTCCTCCAAGAAGAGCTATCTATTCAAACCAAAGAAGATTCTTACCACCTACTATCATTTTTTTCCTTCAAATCTTTTTCAGCTTTGTATCTTCCCACCTATTCCTCTTACCCTCTTGCCTGAGTCAGGATAAGAGTTTTTTCACCTTGGCCAAATCTGAACTATCTGGCTCTTAAGCCCTAAAACTATGAAAAGAAATGCTGGTTGGAACACGACAGGCAAAATCTATTATTTTTAAAAATATTGTGGATTTTATTTTAAAGCTAAAAACAATATATGTTTAAAGTAGAAAAGTGAAATTATAAATAAGAATTTAATTTAAAAAATGTGTCATTATCTTTAACAAACAACATTAATATTTATAATGGGTAGATGAATGGATGCATTAATGGACAGCTAGAGAGAGAAAGAGAAAGAAGGAATAAATAGATGCAGAGTGTGCATATATAAT
>NW_023215084.1:0-606 GCF_002007445.2 Ailuropoda melanoleuca
AATGGATGGGTGGATGGACAGGTAGATAGGCAAATTTATGACTGGATGGGTGACAGATAGATGGATGGATACACTCGTTAATGCATGGATTGATGGGTAAGTGTAAGGATGGACAGACAGGTGGATGGATAGATGAATCGATGGACAAATAGACATATGGATGAATGTGTGGGTGGATGGACAGATGGATCAATGGATAGGTAGATGATAGATGATTGGATAAAAGAATGCACAAAAAATTGGTTGAATGAAATGAACAGATGGAAATATGCATGGTGTATAAGGGTTTGAAACCTTCATGCATTCCTGCTTCTTATCCTATCTCAAATTCCAGGAGGACTCTTTGGACACTCAGGAGGCCCAGGAATTCCCAATGTGTTCAATTCTTCAGTCCTCATTTTCAGATCACTGTTTCCCATTCCTGGCCTACCCCTTCCCTACCCACTTATCCCTGATGGCACAATGTGACCTTCCCACAGCACATCAACCCTCACACCTTTTTCCATCTTCTTTAGCCATTTGCTTCAAGATGCTCCGGGACCTGAATAGTTCAGACCCCTTCCGCCTGAAGTACATCATCAAGAAGATCAAGAACATGGCTTATGG
>NW_023215086.1:0-606 GCF_002007445.2 Ailuropoda melanoleuca
TCTTTCAGATTACTTAGATATCTGAGTTTGAATCTGGACTTCTCAAATCCTAAATTTATCACTCATTTATCTTTCACTGGTCTAGATGCTGAAGACCAAACCATCAGTAGGCACACTCATTTGCAAACAAAATAAACTAACTCTGGATGATTTAAGCAGAAAAAAACAAGTAAGTGGACAGGCAATATCAAGGCTATAAAGCCAAGAACATGCTCAGATCACCTGCAGACCTGATATGCAGGACACCAACACCAGACACCACACTGGGCACTAAGTGCTACAGTTTACACCACCAATACTCCCAGCCTTGTCCACTGGAAGGCACAACCGGCATCACTGTCACTGCCGCCCAGGCTATTCTCTATAACCTCTTCCTCTCAAAGTTATTCAGTATCTCTTGTGTGTTCTTGATAGTCAATCTTCTAAGTATACCATTTACTGTATTCATTTGTTCACCTTCATTTAACAACCCCAAACAATTGGCTTCTTGCTTCATCACTCCACTGATGCTGCCCCTTGGCTAAGATCTCAGTGACTTTCTAATTAGTAAATGCAATGACCGCTTTATCCAATTAAATTCTGATAGATTTAATATTCTTGATCACT
>NW_023215087.1:0-606 GCF_002007445.2 Ailuropoda melanoleuca
ACCACCATTATTTGGGATTTTCTTTCCAGAAGACCTGTAACTCAGAGAGGTCTATAGTCTGTTTTTCATATTCCAGGCCATAAATAGCTCTCAAACCCTCAGACTGGTTAAGTACAGGTGGTGAAATTAGTGACTAAGAGTTCCAACTCTGAAGTCAGAATGCAAGGGTTTGAATACCAGCTCCATAGTATATCAGCACATGAATGTGGGCAAGTTACTTAAGCTCTCCAAGCCTCAGTTTCCTCATCTGTCAAATGGGCTTGATAATAGCTCCTGAAGCTTGTTGGCTTGTTTTGAGAAATAATGGATGCACATACCAGGGTGCCTTGCCCATAGGAACTATTAAATAAACATTAGCTTTTCTTATTAATTCAGATGAACTATTACTAAATGCGCCATGTTGCTTGTACAATGTCTTTTCAGTGACGTCAATTCAAAGTGCTAACAGATGGAAAAGATAATGATAGTCCCTCAGCCTAATTAGGTAGAGAAATGCTAGAAGGAGGTGAGTTTCTGTAGTGTGAGAAAACTGTGGTTACCAGTGTGGTCAGATGCTGTCAAGAGCCCTGAAAGAGCTCTTTGCCTCATCCTCATACTTCATATTTC
>NW_023215088.1:0-606 GCF_002007445.2 Ailuropoda melanoleuca
CAAAGTTTTTAATAAATCCCACATATGATGACTCACAGACTTGTATTTCTATCTGAGAACTCTCCTCAGAAATCCAGACCCAACTGCTTTCTTGAAATCTGAGATTTTCATGTAAATGTCTCAAAGGACACTCACACTTAGAATTTCCCCAACCTGTACATGTAACTTTCTCCCCAACACTGAACCCACCTCTTCTAATATGTTATATCTTAGTGAAAAGATATTAATGTCTAATCAATTGCACACATCAAAAACCTAGTTTTCAGTCTTGTATATCTTTAAGATGTGTTCTTTCTCTGTCTTCATCACCACCACTCTAATTCATCGTCTCTGGACGTATGCAAATAAAATGGTGTCATAGATGGTTTCCCTATATCCAAATTGTCCCCTTTTAATCTATTCCTAAATACTTCAACCAGTGTGAACTTTTAGAAATGTAAATTTGAACACGTACCTCATACACAGACAAAACACACATATACACACTTACCATAAATCAGTCAATGGTTTCCCATGATTTTCAGACAAAGACCAAAAATGTTAATATGGCCTGTAAGGCCATGCATGTTCTGGTCCCTCCTACTTCCCATGCATCATGTGGCACTA
>NW_023215089.1:0-606 GCF_002007445.2 Ailuropoda melanoleuca
TAGTTCAAACTCCCAAGCCAGGGACTGCCCTGAGTTAGTCGCCCTTTTGCACTTGCATGTTGGACATGCCAATGCGGTTTGGGTTTCTAGAATAAATTCCTCTCCACTGAAAGAGACCTTAAATCTCATCCAATCCAACCCCTTCGTTTCACTGTAAAAGAAACTAAGCTTATGTGGTATCCTCAAGGTCACAAAGCTAGTTAGGGCAGGACCTGCTTGAATCCCTTTCTTAGACCCTTTGCCAACTTAGTCCTCCAGTAAGCACTCTCACTATAAAGGTCAAAGAAGGCAGTTGCTCTCTTTTTCAAAGACCTTCATAGTTCGGGTGACCACATGCCCCGGGTCCAGAGATGCCATGAGGGAATCTGCTGGAGGGAATCTGGGACAGACTTTTCCTCTCTGATAGAAGAAAAGAGGCAAGCAAAGAGAGCTCTGTGTTCCCTGGCCACCTGTCTGGGGCAGAACTGTCCCCACCCCCAAATTCTTATGCTGAAATCCTAACCACGAGTACTTGGAATGTGACAGTGTTTGGAGGCATATTTTTTAAAGAGGTAATTAAGTTAAAATGAGGTCATTAGAGTGGCCCTAGTCTAATAGGACTGCTAT
>NW_023215091.1:0-606 GCF_002007445.2 Ailuropoda melanoleuca
CCTTCAGACTCGAGTGGTTGCAAATCTTTCTGTGATCACAGTTTAGAAAGTGGTCTTTATTTTATTTGTTTTTGAGAGGCTACAAAGGCCATAACCTTCTCATGGGATAAACTACCAGAATTGTATATAACCTTCAAGAACAAAAAATCTCCAAAACTCAGGCTGCCTGAGGAAGGCAATGACATTTCTGAATATTTACTGTTCTCTTTCAACAGTAGCACACAATAATGGAGCAGATTAAAAGACTATGGCACACTTTTTAAAATAAGATATAAACAGGGGTGCCTGGGTGGCTCAGTCAGTTAAATGTCGGCCTTCAGCCCAGGTCATGATCCCAGGGTCCTGGGATGGAGCCCTGCACTGGGCTCCCTGCTCAGCGGGGAGCCTACTTCTTCTTCCTCTGCCTGCCATTCCCCCTGCTGTGTGCTCTCTCTCCATGTCAAAAAAATAAATAAAATCTTAAAAAATAAAATAAAATAAGATACAAACAGCACTTCATTCATCCATTCATGAGACATTTTTATTTAAACTATCTGTAGATTTTTCTTTTAGAAAATCTAAGTAATAATACATAAGCATATATGTAAACATTAATTTCAAAGTTGG
>NW_023215092.1:0-606 GCF_002007445.2 Ailuropoda melanoleuca
ACAAAGAATACAATAAAAGTCAACAAGAAATTATAAGACTGTCAGAGAAGTCAGTTAACTCCCAGAAGGGGAAAGCAAAAGTAGTATAAAAAAATCACTGAATTTTCGGGGTAAAAATACTCCTGAAAGATGTGTTATTGTCGAACACATTGAAATAAAAAAAAAAAGAAGTACATTATTTGTAACCTAGTCCTACCCTAATCAATTGAAGCATGATGAAAGAGGCACTTAGAGAAAGGATAGGATACAGTTTTTGAGAGAATTCGACCTGTGACAGCATTACTCCTTGGCTGATCACATGGTTATCAATTAGTAGAAGTCTAAACTAAGCTCATTATCTTAACCATGAATTGAATGAACCTCCATTTTTTTGATAAAGTCATTGGTAATTTTAAAATATATGAAAATAGGCTAAAAAATGAAAATGTTTTTCTCTTAACTATTAAATAAGCATTTCCTGAAGAATAAGAAGATAGACTCATTTGGGAAATGCTCCACATGAAAACATGAATATTTTTTCCTTTAGTTTTGTTTTCATTATTGTGCTTTGTGTCTAATGGAAGTGGTGGTACTCCTAAACACTACATAGCAATAATAATAATAATA
>NW_023215093.1:0-4326 GCF_002007445.2 Ailuropoda melanoleuca
ATCTATCTATCTATCTATCTATCTATCATCTATGCATCTATCATCTATCTGTCTTTGAATATTAAACACACGCAGGTAGGTCCTCCTAATACCCTGGTTTTATGGATGGAGTTTGAGGTGCAGGGCAGTAGGTGAATTACCCATGTTCACAGAGCACTAGTGGTGAAGTCTTATTTGAAGCCAGTCAATCTAAGCACATGGCCTGGATGTGTTATGTGAGTAGAAAACAAAACAGAGCAAAATTCTGAAGTTAGTGAATTCTTCATAGGACTATCAAAGCACACGTACTCACGGCAGGTCATGGTGATTAAAAGATGATATTCTGTATTAAGTGCTGTCAGGGTCAAGCACTTCACCCAGCAATGAACTACACTCAGTTACTGCTCTCCCGGAGTCCCCGTGACCTTCAGTAATAAGCTGTCAGTCACGACGAGAAGACTAAAGATGCAGCATCTCTAGAGACCAGAGGCTATTTGGGAACGAGCCCCCAAGATCTGCCGAGGAAAGCGGGGCCAGTAAACTCACTAACAAAACCAGAGCTGGAGGGGGAGGCGGCAGTAGGGCCATCCTTTCAAAACAGAAGTGTGAACTTCAGACCAGAACAGCTAAAGCGGGCTTCTTTGCCTGTGTGCACACGATGTGCCTATGTATTTCTGAGCTTATTTAAATCCTCGTCCGCAGACAGTTTGAATAAACAGAGGCCACGTCGCATTAACATAATCTAATTGCCACAGCTCACTTCTCTGAACGGCTTTGGAAACACACAAACTTGATAATTTATACAAAGCTTCTTGAGAAGACTTTAATAGACTTTTTATAAGCGAGTAAACTAAATATGCTGGAGTTTCCTAAATTGCACTTCAAGGGCAGCACGGAAATCTGTAAACAATAAAAAAAAAAAANAAAAAAAATCCTATATCACATTTCATGGATTGGCTAACAATTTTTGGGGGTCTGAATAGTTTAATACATAGATGAATTCATAAAACCTTCATAGGAATAAAAAAAATGTATCTTAACCCTACAGTGAATGACCTTTGTGATTCATTTTGGGGATCATTTCTTTTCTGGTGAATGTATTGTGGATTATAAGCATAAGAAATGAGTGGAAAAATTTGTATTATTCATTTTGAAGGCTCTTTTTATTAAGAGAAGAAATGAAATTCAATGAAAATCATTTTGCTGATAATTATAATGAAATATGAAGTGCTCTGAATATATTCTATTGCAGGCAATATAGAAGAAATGGCTCTATCTGCTCGATGCCTGATTTAATGGATTGGCTCCACGAAGCTTGGTCCTGGCTCATTTCTACACACAATCATCAGAGTGATTGCTGGTAAGACTGCTTCCAAGGCAGCTTTGGTGAGAAAGATCGGGAGAATCACTGACAATAGGGTTTCAGTTCCCAGGGGCTCCAGCACTTAGGAGTTGCTATTGGACAGTGTCAGTTAGCAGCGACAGTGTGGCCGGTGAGGTAGTCCCGGCCAACCGCCTTGGTGGCCATAGGGACAGCAAGAAAGGCAAGACGCGGAGGTCAGTGCCACAGCCGGGGCCAGGGGCTTGCAGGAAGAAACAGTAAGACAGAATCAAATGTAGCTACTACCCTCAAACAGTGCTCACATTATTTAGTTCCAGATTTTGCCCATGATTTTTTCCAGCACACCTAATACCATCTTGTTCTTTTTTTTTTAGAGATTAACGATGATGCCAAAGTAGCCATGAATACATGAACGTAGTAGCACAGTAACAGAGACTTCATTTTTATTTTTAAAAGATTTTATTTATTTATTTTAGAGAGAAAAAGAGGGCGTGGGGGAGTGGGGGGAGGAACACAGTGGGAGGGACAAGCAGACTCCTCACTTAGCGCAGAGTCCGACATGGAGCTCAATCTCATGACCCTGAGATCATGGCCTGAGCCGAAATCAAGAGTCTGACGCTTAACTGACTGAGCCAGCCAAGAGCCCCATGACGGAGACTTTAAAAACACACTTTGACCTGTAGTTCCCCGGACGTGCCTCGGAGGAGACCCGTAGGTTCAGCTTTCCTTCTATAGCACAAGTGTGGTGAGGAAAGCTAAGGACTTTAGAACACGGGGTTGGAATCCGGGTTTAGTTACTGTGCTTTAGAATCCCGCTGATTCCTTTGATTGTAAATAATGGAATTGAGGATCTCTTGATAGGACAAATTAAAACCCAGAACGCACATTTTTCAAAGCCAACACAATTTTCAGAGAGNTTAGAATCCTGCTGATTCCTTTGATTGTAAATAATGGAATTGAGGATCTCTTGATAGGACAAATTAAAACCCAGAACGCACATTTTTCAAAGCCAACACAATTTTCAGAGAGTTTAGAAGGCTACAGATCAGATACAAGCTGCTGTCTTACATACTTTTAATCTAGTTACTTCAACGGTGAGATTTAACATTCAGAATGACAATCCAAAGGCTCAACAGAACTTTTTTTAAAAAAATGAATTTTATTGTTTTCATTAGGTCGTCTTCACAATTTTTCAGTTGGAATACACCTGAGCAGTTAAAAAACACAACTTTTACATCACTATCCACAAAACCATAAACACCAGCCGTCAAGCCCAGAAACCTAATTAGTGATGATATTTGGATTCAACTCCCAGAAATTCTGAATGTGATCTCCAGATGTTTTTAGCTACGCCACCAGGTGACCATCCATCGACCATTTATTAGATGTGGGTCCTGAGCAAGGTGGTTCCTTTCCCCGGGCCTCGACTTTTTCTTGTCTGCAAAGGGGGTCATAATAACCCTATATAGTAGGGTTGTGCTGCAGATCACACGACCAGCGTACAAATGAGCCAGTCCGTGGTAGTGCCGGGCATATCTGTGAGTGCTCATTGACTGTTGGTGGTTGCCGGGGAACGTGAACGACGTCACTGCAACACTAGCAGCCACGCAGTGTATGCGTCTGTGATTCCACACTCAATCCACTCAGCCCTACTCCTACTGCAGTGCGCATCCACATACCGGCGGGAGATGTCAGTCTGTGTGGGGTTGTCATGGAGCTCCACTAAATATAGAAGGTGTTCGTTAGAGGGGGTCTTGGAACTCATGAAGTCCTAACAGCAAGGTAATAGGACTCCACGATCAAAACTTTCCAGGGTGATTTATAAATCAAGAGTAACGGTAAAATGGAAACTCCGTGTTGGATTGCTGAGACAAATCACCCTTATAAATTCTCACAAGGGTCGTCTGGGCTTGGTGGCAATGCTTCAAACCAGCTGAAATTTACTGGATTTGTGTTACCTGTCAGGAGCATGTCTCCTCAACCCTTTCAGATATGTGCTAATGAAGATAAAATGGCTGGAAATATCTGGGATGGAAAGACCTAGATTTATAACCAGGACGGTGCCATCTACTTACTAATGATTTAAAATATATGAATGTTATAGGCACTTCTGCTGGATTTGAAAAACCTCAAACGAAAACCAAAATCATCACTTCTGTGTACGAATGATTTCAAAAATTATCAGATAGATCCTTCTAGAATTAATTTACCATTTAAACCATGAAGAAAACTCCCAAGGACATAAATTTACTAATGGCCTTCTAACGTATTCAATATCCAGTCAAGGTTTTGGAGGTGTCTACACAAAGTGCCACAAAATTCTCTTTGCTTGAAAGTAATCCGTACTTAAAGGATAACACCTATCTCTTATTTCTATGTGAATTCTGTTTTATATGGATCAATGTGTAGGTACCAGAGTTGAAGTCAGACAAAATGGAGATAGAGTCAGCATTTCTCAGTAGGAATCTAAGTCAAATTTGGAAGGAGTTATCTACCACAGCATTAAAATATCTATCCAGCCTTTAAATTCCAATGTGTCATAAAACAAAACCAAAACAAATGGGAAAGAAAACGGCATCGACTTTGTGTAATGTCGGTGTCGTGCTGGGAACACCTCCACCACGCTGCTCCCAGACTCCTCTGACCTGTTTCTACACGACTAATTTAAAACAGTTGAGGCGTCAGGAATGGATCAAGGTGGGAAGTGATTAAGATGGATTCTCTTCTTGCATTTTAACTGTAAAACAGGATTTCATGCATTTCAAATCCTATTAGTTTATTTGGTGTAAGTGACCTTCCCAATAACCTTACTCAAATATAGGACGGCGGCTTGTGTTCATCATGAGCGTGGAGAGCTATGCCAAACACGACTTGTAAACCTATTTTCTGATTCAAATTTAGTAGATCTAATGAAAAAAAGTACCTTAGGCTTTGCAGCTGCATCCATTTGTACATGCAAATTCAGTAATTGCTTATATAAATTGAGTAAACTGTACATGAAAACA
>NW_023215095.1:0-606 GCF_002007445.2 Ailuropoda melanoleuca
CTCAGAACTGATTATGAATTAACAGAAGCTCTCCTTGAATAAGTTCTTGCATTCCATCACTTTCTTGCCATCATGGCTGATATAGAATTATTGTGTCTCCTAGGCTTTAAACCTATCCATGTAATCCTGTATGGGAACTGCTTATGTCCACTGGGTACCGCATCCACAAACACATATTGATTCTATTCATCTCAACAAACATTAGTAGGATTGAGCTCTTGGTGATTATCCATCACAGTCTGTCTCAGCATATGATGAATCTGTCTCCATGCTGTCACTAAGGCAAGACTCAGGTAAGAGAATGAGGCTCTGTTAGCAATTGTTAAAATGAGAACTGAGTCTCATATATGTAATATCCGCACATAAAACAATCACCATCATCAACGAAGACAGGACATGATTCTTTTGTATTTCCCCCAAATAAATCCTGTCATAGAAATGTCTTTAATCTGATTTTATTAATACCAAAATGAACAGAGAATAAAGAGAGGAAACAACAAAGAACACATGTTAGCTGAACTCCATCTAATCATAGGGATGGTTCTCCAGAAGCAAAGAGTGACTCATGCTTCTCACCTTCTCCATTTACCAGACCCTGACCCACTG
>NW_023215096.1:0-606 GCF_002007445.2 Ailuropoda melanoleuca
ATCTGTTCAGTAAACCAGCCAAAGCTGTATTTATTTCACAAATGTGGCATGTCTAGGTATGACGTTGTTTTTCTCTTTACATTTAAGATGGGGCAGTTGTCGGGCCCTCAACTCCGAGGTCAGTTTTAACGGTATTTGCTAATCAAACAACGCATCACTGTATGCAAGAACTTGTCCAAAGAGCGGTGGTTTGCAGGTGTGAAGAGCTGGGGCAGGTGCATGGCAAGGACTGCCAGGATATGATGATTAAGAAGAACAAAGTTTGCAGGATCCACCATGAGGTCATGGGCATGTTTGTCGATCAGCTTGCTGAGGGCAGCCTCAAGGTCGTCGATATGGGCGACGGCGTTAGTTAAGGCACTCATCACCTTCTTTCCGTGACTGTGCAGAAAGGCCGAGCCTTCGTTCAGGTCCTTGCCTGGAAAGTAGGTCTGAGTCTGGCAGTCGATCTTAAAACACCTGTGTAACGCATCTGCGCCGAAAGCCTCCTCGTGGCCCTTCACATGGTCCCAGACCGCTTTCACGTTCGTCTTGTCCCCTGCCGAGAGCGGCACCATGGTTGCAGTGTGCTTGATAGCGTGATGGTGCAATACCCCTCCTCGTGGC